>NC_056442.1:20176802-20359302 GCF_018296145.1 Oncorhynchus tshawytscha | reverse complement strand
TATAACTATTTAGTACTATTTTTTTGTTTAGCAATTTTGAAATGTACAGCCACAGAATTCAGAACATGGGCCGTTCTTACAGTGTTCTCCCTGTACACCAAGTCAGAACCGTAGGATAAATAAAAGGGGCATATAAGCAGACAATGAAAGCTCTTACAATATTCAGTGATTACATTTCTCTAAAAAAGGTTATAGGCTACATGTGCACTACCAAGTCAGAACAGTGGGCAAAATTAAGAGTGGTAAATACACCAAATTATCTTACTCCACAACAAATCAAATCAAATTTTGCACCGAATACAACAGGTGTAGACCTTACCGTGAAATGCTTACTTACAAGCCCTAAACCAACAGTGCAGTTCAAAAAGAGTTAAGAAAATATTTACCAAATAAAATAAAGTAAAAAGAAAAAGTAACAGAGTAGAATTACATATCAATAACGAGGCTACTGTATATACAGGGGACCCAGTACAGAGTGAATGTGCGGGGGTGTACAGGTTAGTCGAGGTAATTTGTTCATTTGTACATGTAGGTATGGGTAAAGTGACTATGCATAGATGATAAACAGCGAGTAGCCATGCAGTAGCAGAGAGAACAGTCTATGACTTGGGTGGCTGGAGTCTTTGACAATTGTTGGGGCCTTCCTCTGAAACCGCCTGGTATATAGGTCCTGGATGGCAGGAAGCTTGGCCCCAGTGATGTACTGGGCTGTATGTACTACCTTCTGTAGCACCTTGCGGTCAGATACCGAGCAGTTGCCAAACAAGGTGGTGATGCAACCGGTCTGGATGCATTCGATGGTGCAGCTGTAGAACTTGAGGATCTGGGGACCCATGCCAAATCGTTTCATTCTCCTGAGGGTGCAAAGGTGTTGTCGTGCCCTCTTCACAACTGTCTTGATGTGCTTGGACCATGATAATTTGTTGGTGATGTGGACACCAAGGAACTTGAAACTCTCGACCCGCTCAACTTCAGCCCCATCAATGTAAATGGGGTCCTGTTCGGCCCTCCTTTTCCTGTAGTCCAAGATCATCTCCTTTGTTTGCTCACATTGATGGAGAAGTTGTTGGCCTGGCACCACACTGACAGGTCTTTGACCTCCTCCCTATAGGCTGTCTCATCATTGTTGGTGATCAGGCCTACCACTGTTGTGTCATCAGCAAACTTAATGATGGTGCTGGAGTCATGCTTGGCCATGCAGTCGTTGGTGAACAGGGAGTACAGGTGGGGACTAAGCATGCACACCCGAGGGGAACCGATGTGGAGGATCAGTGTGACAGATGTGTTGTTGCCTGACCATACCACCTGGGAGCGGCCCGTCAGGAAGTCCATGATCCAGTTGTAGAGGGAGCTGTTTAGTCCCAGGGTCCTTAGCTTAGCAATGAGCTTTGTGTGCACTATGGTGTTGATCACTGAGCTGTAGTCAATGAACAGCATGCTCACATAGGTGTTCCTTTTGTCCAGTTTACCGAGGAGTATAGAATGCAGTGATGTGTCCAATAAAGAGCATTGGTGGCAAATCTGATGGCTGAATGGAAAGAACATCTAGCCGCTCGAGAGCACCATTACCTGTCCATCTATAAATTCCGGGTAGAACGATCATCTGAATCAGGGTTAGTTTGGCAGCTGGGGTGAAAGAGGAGCAAATTACGAAAGAGGAACCAAGTCTAGATTTAACTTTAGCCTGCAGCTTTGATATGTGCTGAGAGAAGGACAGTGTACCGTCTAGCCATACTCCCAAGTACTTGTATGAGTTGACTACCTCAAGCTCTAAACCCTCACCCCTAGTTAGCAAACCAGGCCAAAGACCCCTCAGAGACACCGATACTCCTCAGCCGGCCCACAAGAATGGAATGATCTACCGTATCAAAAGCTTTGGCCAAGTCAATAAAAATAGCAGCACAACATTGCTTAGAATCAAGGGCAATGGTCAGATCATTGAGGACTTTTAAGGTTACAGTGACACATCCATAACCTGAGCGGAAATCAGATTGCATACCAGAGAGAATACCATAGACATCAAGAAAGCCAATCAGTTGATTATTGACAAGTTTTTCCAACATTTTTGATAAACAGGGCAAAATAGAAATAGGCCTATAACAGTTAGGATCAGATTGATCTCCCCTTTTAAATAAAGGACGCACCGTGGTTGCCTTCCAAGCAATGGGAACCTCCCCAGAGAGGAGAGACAGGTTAAAAAGGTCAGAGATAGGCTTGGTGATGATCGGAACCTTAAAGAACCTTAAAGAAGAAAGGGTCTCAAGTTTAAGGAGCTCCTTTAGCACCTCAGACTCAGTGACTGCCTGCAGGGAGAAACTTTGTAGTGGGGCAGGGGAAAAAGAGGGAGGAGCATTGGGGTTAGTTGCATTAGAAGGGGTGGGAGATGAGGAAATGTTGGACGGGCATGGAGGCATGGCTGAGTCAAATAGGAATCCTGACTTACTGAAGTGCCGATTAAACAACTCAGCCATGTGTTTCTTGTCAGTAACAACCACATCATCAACATTAAGGGACATGAGCAGCTGTGATGAGGAGGGTTTATTCTCCAGGTCTTTATCCGTTTTCCAGAACTTCTTGGGGTTAGACCCACACAGAGAGAACTGCTCCTAAAAGCAACTAACTTTGGCCTTTCGGATAGCCTGAGTGCACTTATTTCTAATTTGCCTGAACGAGAGCCAGTCAGCCTGAGTATGCGTGTGCCGAGCCTTTCGCCAAATACAATTCTTGAGATGGAGTAACTCTGCAAGATCACAGTCGAACCAGGGGCTGAACCTGTTTTTATTTCTCATTTTCTTTATGGGGGTGTATTTGTTAACAATACCTTCAAAGCACCTTCAACAGAGGGGATCAAGCTGATTCTATAACAATTTACAGAAGCCAGGTCATGAAGGAAGGCTTGCTCATTCATGTATTTTAGCAAGCGTCTATGACAAATCGGACAGGTCATTTCACTGAGCAGCCATTACGAACACAGGCTGTAAAACAGTGATCACTAAGGTCATTACAGAAAACACCAGACTGACACCTATCAGAATTATTTGTGAGGATAAAATAGAGGAGAGTAGCCTTTTCTGAGTGTTTGGAGTCATACCTTATGGGATTGATAATAATCTGAGAAAGATTTAGTGAGTGCCATTGCTTTAGGACTTGGTCAGGGTGTTTAAGCATGTCCCAATTTAGGTCACCTAGCAGGACAAATTCAGACTTAGTGTAAGGGGCCAGGTGTGAGCTTAGAGAGCTTAGATAGGGTACTAAATGATATAATATTTTTTTACATCGTTTGCAAACTGATATGTGACATGTATTAATTCCAAAATAAAATGCAAAACAGGCAGGCCCAAACAAAACAAAAATATATACATATATATATTTTGCTAAAAATGTGGGTCTCAAAACAAGTGGGGCTCTGCTCTGAATGACATGTCGCCACTGACCATTGTAGCAATTAAAAAGGGAACAGTTTGGAGATTATGGGAAAATTATTCGACTAAAGGTGAGGTCACAGCAGTTCCCCTGACATGTTCCCCAGTTCCCCTGACATGTTACTGTACAGCCACTGTTTCAATTTAGGCGCTTATCAGTGTCCAAATCTGCCCTTTCCAACCTGTATAAGGGTACAAGTGTAAATGGCTCCCAGATACAAAGTGTAGTACAACTGCTCTCAATACAATACAGAAGGGCTTTGTAATAACTCTGCACTGTGCATGTCCTCACTGTTTCTCTGGTTAGGCATGTTAGCAAGGAAGTTCTACTAGTGTGCAGTAACTGTTGCTAGGTGAAACATACTTGGGGTTTCACACTTAAATAAATGATACATTTTTTTATTTAACCTTTATTTAACGAGGCAAGTCAGTTAAGAACAAATTCTCATTTACAATGACGGCTTACCTCGGCCAAATCCGGACGACGCAAGGGCCAATTGTGCGCCACCCTATGGGACTCCCAATCACAGCCAGAACCAGGGACTGTAGTGACACCTCTTTGCACTGAGATGCAGTGCCTTAGACTGCTGCGCCACTCGGGAGCCTGATGATGACCATGTACGTATCATTGGAAAGAGTGTTGGTTGAGACTTTTCCCTAGAGGAGTGCAGACAGCCATGAGACTCGTGCTTCTGGAGAGTTCAACAGACCAACTTCATTCTCTATCATCATCATCATCACTGTCTGTAGAGATGGAGGAGACCTTCTTCACGGCAGATGAACTGAAGCTCAGTCTAAAGCTAGCCTGTTTTCAGGAGAACTCAAATACAAGCCTTCTCGCGCTATAAAAGAAGCTGTTTCGACTCACGCAATCAACAAAATAATGTTTAATCCCACAGCATTAGTTTACTTGTCCTGGAAAGTCTGTCACCTGTTATCAAATCAAAGTGTATTTGTCACGTGCGCGAATAAAACAGGTGTAGGTAGACCTTACCATGAAATGCTTACTTACAAGCCCTTCACCAACAATGCTTTAAGAAGTTTTCAGAAAGAAAATGTCAGGTAAAAAAAATAGATAAGTAAAATAAAAAAAAATAAAGTAACAAATAATTATACAGCAGCAGTAAAATAACAATAGCGAGGCTATATGCAGGGGGTACCGGTACAGAATCAATACGATGGCTATATGCAGGGGGTACCGGTACAGAGTTAATGTGATGGCTATATGCAGGGGGTACCGGTACAGAATCAATACGATGGCTATATGCAGGGGGTACCGGTACAGAGTTAATGTGATGGCTATATGCAGGGGGTACCGGTACAGAATCAATGTGATGGCTATATGCAGGGGGTACCGGTACAGAGTTAATGTGGAGGCTATATGCAGGGGGTACCGGTACAGAATCAATGTGGATGGCTATATGCAGGGGTACCGGTACAGAGTTAATGTGGAGGCTATATGCAGGGGTACCGGTACAGAGTCAATGTGGAGGCTATATGCAGGGGGTACCGGTACAGAGTTAATGTGATGGCTATATGCAGGGGGTACCGGTACAGAGTTAATGTGGAGGCTATATGCAGGGGGTACCGGTACAGAGTTAATGTGGAGGCTATATGCAGGGGTACCGGTACAGAGTCAATGTGGAGGCTATATGCAGGGGGTACCGGTACAGAGTCAATGTGGAGGCTATATGCAGGGGGTACCGGTACAGAGTTAATGTGGAGGCTATATGCAGGGGGTACCGGTACAGAGTTAATGTGGAGGCTATATGCAGGGGGTACCGGTACAGAGTTAATGTGGAGGCTATATGCAGGGGTACTGGTACAGAATCAATGTGATGGCTATATGCAGGGGGTACCGGTACAGAGTCAATGTGGAGGCTATATACAGGGGGTACCGGTACAGGGTCAATGTGGAGGCTATATGCAGGGGGTACCGGTACAGAATCAATGTGATGGCTATATGCAGGGGGTACCGGTACAGAGTCAATGTGGAGGCTATATGCAGGGGGTACCGGTACAGAATCAATACGATGGCTATATGCAGGGGTACCGGTACAGAGTTAATGTGATGGCTATATGCAGGGGGTACCGGTACAGAGTTAATGTGGAGGCTATATACAGGGGGTACCGGTACAGAATCAATGTGATGGCTATATGCAGGGGGTACCGGTACAGAGTTAATGTGGAGGCTATATGCAGGGGGTACCGGTACAGAATCAATGTGATGGCTATATGCAGGGGGTACCGGTACAGAGTTAATGTGATGGCTATATGCAGGGGGTACCGGTACAGAGTTAATGTGGAGGCTATATGCAGGGGGTACCGGTACAGAATCAATGTGATGGCTATATGCAGGGGGTACCGGTACAGAGTTAATGTGGAGGCTATATGCAGGGGGTACCGGTACAGGGTCAATGTGGAGGCTATATGCAGGGGGTACCGCTACAGAGTCAATGTGGAGGCTATATGCAGGGGGTACCGGTACAGAGTCAATGTGGAGGCTATATGCAGGGGGTACCGGTACAGAGTTAATGTGGAGGCTATATGCAGGGGGTACCGTTACAGGGTCAATGTGGAGGCTATATGCAGGGGGTACCGGTACAGAGTCTATGCGGAGGCTATATGCAGGGGGTACCGGTATAGAGTCAATGTGCGGTGGGGCACTGGTTAGTCGAGGTAATTGAGGTAACATGTACATGTTAAAGTGACTATGCATAGATAATACCGTGCCTTGCAAAAGTATTCATCCTCCCTTGGCATTTTTCCTATTTTGTTGCATAACAACCTGCAATTTGAATGGATTTTTATTTGGATTTCATGTATTGGACATTAGTTAAATTAGTTAAATAAAGTCCACCTGTGTGCAATCTAAGTGTCACATGATCTGCCACATGATCTATATATACACCTGTCCAGAAAGGCCCCAGCGTCTGCAACACCACTAAGCAAGCGGCACCACCAAGCAAGCGGCACCACCAAGCAAGCGGCACCATGAAGACCAAAAAAACTCATCAAACAGGTCATGGACAAAGATGTGGAGAGTATAGATCAGGCTTGTGTTATAATTTGTTTTATCTGAAACTTTGAACATCTCACGGAGGACCATTAAATCCATTATTTAGAAAAGGAAAGAATATGGCACCACAACAAACCTACCAAGAGAGGGCCACCCACCAAAACTCACAGACCAGGCAAGGAGGGCATTAATCAGAGAGACAACAAAGAGACCAAAGATAATCCTGACGGAGCTGCAAAGCTCCACAGCGGAAATTGGAGTATCTGTCCATAGGACCACTTTAAGTGCACTCCACAGAGCTGGGTGTTATGGAAGAGCAGAAAACAGCCATTTCGTAAAGAAAGGCATGTGGTAGACTTCCCAAAAGGCATGTGGGAGACTCACCAAACATTTGAAAGAATGTACTCTGGTTAGATGAGACTAAAATTGAGCTTTTTGGCCATCAAGGATTTTTTAATTTTTTATTTCACCTTTATTTAACCAGGTAGGCAAGTTGAGAACAAGTTCTCATTTACAACTGCGACCTGGCCAAGATAAAGCAAAGCAGTTCGACACATACAACAACACAGAGTTACACATGGAGTAAAACAAACATACAGTCAATAATACAGTAGAAAATAAGTCTATGTACAATGTGAGCAAATGAGGTGAGATTAGGGAGGTAAAGGCGAAGTAAATACAATATAGCAAGTAAAACACTGGAATGGTAGATTTGCAGGAGAAGAATGTGCAAAGTAGAAATACAAATAATGGGGTGCAAAGGAGCTAAATAAATAAATAAATATAGTAGGGGGAGAGGTAGTTGTTTGGGCTAAATTATAGATGGGCAATGTACAGGTGCAGTAATCTGTGAGCTGCTCTGACAGCTGGTGCTTAAAGCTAGTGAGAGATGTGTTTCCAGTTTCAGAGATTTTTGTAGTTTGTTCCAGTCATTAGCAGCAGAGAACTGAAAGGAGAGGAGGCCAAAGGAAGAATTGGTTTTGGGGGTGACCAGAGAGATATACCTGATGGAGCGTGTGCTACAGGTGGGTGCAACTATGGTGACCAGCGAGCTGAGATAAGATGGGTACTTTACCGAGCAGGGTCTTGTAGATGACCTGGAGCCAGTGGGTTTGGCGACGAGTATGAAGCGAGGGCCAGCTAACGAGAGCGTACAGGTCGCAGTGGTGGGTAGTATATGGGGCTTTGGTGACAAAACGGATGGCACTGTGATAGACTGCATCCAATGTATTGAGTAGGGTATTGGAGGCGATTTTGTAAATGACATCGCCGAAGTCGAGGATCGGTAGGATTGTCAGTTTTACAAGGGTATGTTTGGCAGCATGAGTGAAGGATGCTTTGTTGTGAAATAGGAAGCCGATTCTAGATTTGATTTTGGATTGGAGATGTTTAATATGAGTCTGGAAGGAGAGTTTACAGTCTAGACAGACACCTAGGTATTTATAGTTGTCCACATATTCTAGGTCAGAACCGTCCAGGGTAGTGATGCTAGTCTGGCAGGCAGGTGCGGGCAGCGAACGGTTGAAAAGCATGCATTTGGTTTTACTAGCGTTTAAGAGCAGTTGGAGGCCACGGAAGGAGTGTTGTATGGCATTGAAGATCGTTTGGAGGTTAGTTAGCACAGTGTCCAAGGAAGGGCCAGAAGTATACAGAATGGTGTCATCTGCGTAGAGGTGGATCAGGGAATCGAAAGCGACATCATTGATATATACAGAGAAAAGCGGAGCTGTTGGCCGGGGTTGGAGTAGCCAGGAGGAAGGCATGGCCAGCTGTTGAGAAATGCTTATTGAAAAATTGTATTATCATGGATTTATCCGTAGTGACCGTGTTACCTAGCCTCAGTGCAGTGGGCAGCTGGGAGGAGGTGCTCTTGTTCTCCGTGGACTTTACAGTGTCCCAAAACTTTTTGGAGTTAGAGCTACAGGATGTGAATTTCTGCTTGAAAAAGCTAGCCTTTGCCTTCATGACTGACTGCGTGTATTGGTTCCTGACTTCCCTGAACAGTTGCATATCGCGGGGACTATTCGATGCTATTGCAGTCCGCCACAGGATGTTTTTGTGCTGGTCAAGGGCAGTCAGGTCTGGAGTGAACCAAGGGCTATATCTGTTCTTAGTTCTGCATTTTTTGAACGGGACATGCTTATCTAAGATGGCCAGGCATCCTCGACTGACGGGATGAGGTCAATATCCTTCTAGGGTACCCGGAAAACGCTATGTCTGGCGCAAAGCCAACACCTCTCATCCTCATGCATGCTGTGGTGATGTTTTTCATTGGTAGGGACTGAGAAACTGGTCAGAATTGAAGGAATTACAGATGGCGCTAAATACAGGGACATTCTTGAGGGAAACCCAGTGATTTGAGAATGGAACAGAGGTTCATCTTCCAGAAGGACAATGACCCTAAGCACACTGCTAAAGCAACACTCGAGTGGTTTAAGAGGAAACATTTAAATGTCTTGGAATGGCCTAGTCAAGGCCCAGACCTCAATCCAATTGAGAATCTGTGGTATGACTTAAAGATTGCTGAACACCAGCGAACCCATCCTACTTGAAGGAGCTGGAGCAGTTTTGCCTTGGAGAATGGGCAAAAATCCCAGTGGCTAGATGTACCAAGCTTATGGAGACATACCCCAAGAGACTTGCAGCTTTAATTGCTGCAAAAGGTGGCTCTACAAAGCATTGACTTTGTAGGGTGAATAGTTATGCATGCTCAAGTGTTCTGTTCTTTTGTCTTATTTCTTATTTGTTTCACAATTAAACAAATTTTGTATCTTCAAAGTGGTAGGCATGTTTTGTAAATCAAATGATACAACCCCCCCAAAATACATTTTAATTCCAGGTTGTAAGGCAAAATAGGAAAAATGCCAAGGGGGGTGAATACTTTTGCAAGCCACTGTAAACAGAGAGTAGCAGCAGCATAAAAGAGGGGTCTGGCTAGCCCTTTGATTAGATGTTCAGAAGTCTTATGGCTTGGGGTAGAATCTGTTAAGAAGCCTTTTGGAGCTAGACTTGGCGCTCCGGTACCACTTACCGTGCAGTAGCATAGAGAACAGTCCAGGACTAGGGTGGCTGAAGTCTGACGATTTTTAGGGCCTTCCTCTGACACCACCTTGCATAGAGGTCCTGGATGGCAGGAAGCTTGGCCCCAGTGATGTACTGGGGAGTACACACTATCCTCGGTAGTGCCTTGCAGTCGGAGGCCGAGCAGTTGCCATACCAGGCAGTGATGCAACCAGTCAGGATGCTCTCGATGGTGCAGCTGTAGAACCTTTTGAGGATCTGAGGACCCATGCCAAATCTTTTCAGTCTCCTGAGGGGGAATAGGCTTTGTCGTGCCCTCTTCACGACTGTCTTAGTGTTTTTGGACCATGATAGTTTGTTGGTGATGTGAACCCCAAGGAACTTGAAACTCAACCTGCTCCACTGCAGCCCCGTCGATGAGAATGGGGGCGTGCTCAGTCCTCCTTTTTCTGTAGTCCACAATCATCTCCGTTGTCTTGATCACGTTGAGGGAGAGGTTGTCCTGGCACCACACAGCCAGGTCTCTGACCTCCTCCCTATAGGCTGTCTCATCGTTGTTGGTGATCAGGCCTACCACTGTTGTGTCATCAGTAAACTTGATGATGGTGTTGGAGTCGTGCCTGGCCATGCAGTCATGAGTGAACAGGGAGTACAGGAGGGGACTGGGCACGGACCCCTGAGGGGCCCCGTGTTGAGGATCAGTGTGGTGGATGTGTTGTTACCTATCCTTACCACCTGGAGGGGTCCGTCAGGAAGTCCAGGAACCAGTTGCAGAGCGAGGTGTTTAGTCCCAGGGTACTTAGCTTAGTGGTGAGCTTTGAGGGCACAATGGTGTTGAACACTGAGCTGTAGTCAATGATTAGCATTCTCACATAGTGTTCCTTTTGTTCAGGTAGGAAAGGGCAGTGTGGAGTGCAATAGAGATTGCACCATCTGTAGATCTGTTGGGGCGGTATGCAAATTGGAGTGGGTTTAGGGTTTCTGGGATAATGGTGTTGATGTGAGCCATGACCAGCCTTTCAATGCACTTCATGGCACCAGACGTGAGTGCTACGGGTCAGTAGTCATTTAGGCAGGTTACCTTAATGTTCTTGTGCACAGGGACTATGGTGGTCTGCTTGAAACATGTTGGTATTACAGATGATAGTATACATTTACATTTTTTGTCATTTAAGCAGACACTCTTATCCAGCGCAACTTACAGTAGTGCATTTTACATTTTTGTACTATAAGGCCGTGGGTTGTAGGTGTTGTAGTTGAAGAAGCTTACATAATGCATCATCAGTACATTAATGCTGAGACAAAAAAGAGGAGCGGTATTCATGTCACCTCCACACATTACATCCCTCAAATTAAATTTTGGACATCAAAGCCAGTTCCGCTGCTTTTTTAATCGGGGAAGGATTTAGACCTTGGACACCAGCTGGGTGCAATTAATTAATTATCAAGTAGAACAGAAAACCAGCAGTAGTCCAGACCTTGTAGGGTAAGACTTTAATAACCTTGCACTACATCAAAGATTGTCTATTACATTGACAAGATAGACATGTGACCAATCTAGCAAAGGAAATACATGTCTTCAAATACGGAAAGCAGGAGGAAGGAGGCTAGATCAGCTGGGACCATTGTAGCCAATGAGAGGGCAAATACACATGTGAACAACAGGCCATAGATAATAGAGGACTCATCTTTGTATCCTCTGTTCTGTTCTGTTCCTCTGTTCCTCTGGTGATGTAGAGGTGAATCCAGGCCCTGCAGTGCCTAGCTCCACTCCTATTCCCCAGGTGCTCTCTTTTGATGACTTCTGTAACCGTAATAGCCTTGGTTTCATGCATGTTAACATTAGAAGCCTCCTCCCTAAGTTTGTTTTATTCACTGCTTTAGCACACTCTGCCAACCCGGATGTTCTAGCCGTGTCTGAATCCTGGCTTTGGAAGACCACCAAAAATTCTGAAATCTTCATCTCTAACTACAACATTTTCAGACAAGATAGAACGGCCAAAGGGGGCGGTGTTGCAAAGATAGCCTGCAGAGTTCTGTCCTACTATCCAGGTCTGTACCCAAACAATTTGAACTTCTACTTTTAAAAATCCAACTCTCTAAAAACAAGTCTCTCACCATTGCGGCCTGCTATAGACCACCCTCTGCACCCAGCTGTGCTCTGGACACCATATGTGAACTGACTGCCCCCCATCTATCTTCAGAGATCGTGCTGCTAGGCGACCTAAACTGACATGCTTAACACCCCAGCCATCCTACAATCTAAGCTTGATGCCCTCAATCTCACACAAATTATCAATGAACCTACCAGGTACCACCCCAAAGCCGTAAACACGGGCACCCTCATAGATATCATCCTGACCCTCTAAATACACCTCTGCTCTTTTCAAACAAGATCTCAGCGATCACTGCCTCATTGCCTGCATCCGTAATGGGTCAGCGGTGAAACGACCTCCACTCCTCTTTGTCAAACGCTCCCTGAAACACTTCAGCGAGCAGGCCTTTCTAATCGACCTGGCCGGGGTATCCTGGAAGGATATTGATCTCATCCCATCAGAAGAGGACGCCTGGTTATTTTTTTTTAAATGCCTTCCTCACCATCTTAAATAAGCATGCCCCATTCAAGAAATGTAGAACCAGGAACAGATATAGCCCTTGGTTCTCTCCAGACCTGACTGCCCTTAACCAACACAAAAACATCCTATGGCATTCTGCATTAGCATCGAACAGCCCCTGTGATATGCAGCTTTTCAGGGAAGCTAGAAACCAATATACACAGGCAGTTAGAAAAGCCAAGGCTTGCTTTTTCAAGCAGAAATGTGCTTCCTGCAACACAAACTCAAAAAAGTTCTGAAACACTGTAAAGTCCATGTAGAATAATAACACCTCCTCTCAGCTGCCCACTGCACTGAAGATAGGAAACACTGTCACCACCGATAAATCCAATATAATGGAGAATTTCAATAAGCATATTTCTACAGCTGGCCATGCTTTCCACCTGGCTACCCCTACCCCGGTCAACAGCACTGTACCCCCCACAGCAACTCGCCCAAGCCTTCCCCATTTCTCCTTCTCCCAAATCCAGTCAGCTGATGTTCTGAAAGGGCTGCAAAATCTGGACCCCTACAAATGAGCCGGGCTAGACAATCTGGACCCTTTCTTTCTAAAATTATCTGCCGAAATTGTTGCCACCCCTATTACTAGCCTGTTCAACCTCTCCTTCGTGTCGTCTGAGATTCCCAAAGATTGGAAAGCAGCTGGGGTCATCCCCCTCTTCAAAGGGGACACACACTCTTGACCCAAACTGCTACACACCTATATCTATCCTATCCTGCCTTTCTAAGGTCTTCGAAAGCCAAGTCAACAAACAGATTACCGACCATTTCGAGGACACTCTTGACCCAAACTGCTACACACCTATATCTATCCTACCCTGCCTTTCTAAGGTCTTCGGAAGCCAAGTCAACAAACAGATTACCGACCATTTCGAATCTCACCATACCTTCTCCGCTGTGCAATCTGGTTTCAGAGCTGGTCATGGGTGCACCTCAGCCACGCTCAAGGTCCTAAACAAAATCTTAACCGCCATCGATATGAAACAATACTGTGCAGCCGTATTCATTGACCTGGCCAAGGCTTTCGACTCTGTCAATCACCACATCCTCATCGGCAGCCTCGATAGCCTTGGTTTCTCAAATTATTGCCTCGCCTGGTTCACCAACTACTTCTCTGATAGAGTTCAGTGTGTCAAATCGGAGAGCCTGTTGTCCGGGCCTCTGGCAGTCTCTATGGGGGTGCCACAGGGTTCAATTCTTCGACCAACTCTCTTCTCTGTATACATCAATGATGTCGATCTTGCTGCTGGTGAGTCTCTGATCCACCTCTACGCAGACGACACCATTCTGTATACTTCTGGCCCTTCTTTGGACACTGTGTTAACAACCCTCCAGACGAGCTTCAATGCCATACAACTCTCCTTCCGTGGCCTCCAATTGCTCTTAAATACAAGTAAAACTAAATGCATGCTCTTCAACCGATCGTTGCCTGCACCTGCCTGCCTGTCCAGCATCACTACTCTGGACGGTTCTGACTTAGAATATGTGGACAACTACAAATACCTAGGTATCTGGTTAAACTGTAAACTCTCCTTCCAGACTCACATCAAAAATCTCAAAACCAAAGTTACATCTAGAATTGGCTTCCTATTTCACAACAAATCATCCTTTACTCATGCTGCCAAACATACCCTTGTAAAAATGACCATCCTACCAATCCTCGACTTCGGCGATGTCATTTACAAAATAGCCTCCAATACCCTTCTCAATAAATTGGATGCAGTCTATCACAGTGCCATCCATTTGGTCACCAAAGCCCCATATACTACCCACCACTGCGACCTGTACGTTCTCGTTGGCTGGCCCTCGTTTCATACTCCTCGCCAAGCCCACTGGCTCCAGGTCATCTACAAGACCCTGTTAGGTAAAGTCTCCCCTTATCTCAGCTCGCTGGTCACCATAGCAACACCCACCTGTAGCACTCGCTCCAGCAGGTAAATCTCTCTGGTCACTCCCAAAACCAATTCTTCCTTTGGCCGCCTCTCCTTCCAGTTCTCTGCTGCCAATGATTGGAGCCAACTACAAAACTCTCTGAAACTGGAAACACTTATCTCCCTCACTAGCTTTAAGCACCAGATGTCAGAGCAGCTCACAGATTACTGCACCTTACATAGCCCATCTATAATTTAGCCCAAATAACTACCTCTCCCCCTACTGTATTTATTTATTTATTTTTGCTCCTTTGCACCCCATTATTTCTATCTCTACCTTGCACATTCGTCCACTGCAAATCTACCATTCCAGTGTTTTACTTGCTATATTGTATTTACTTCACCACCATGGCCTTTTTTTGCCTTTACCTCCCTAATCTCACCTCATTTGCTCACATTGTATATCGACTTATTTTCTACTGTATTACTGACTGTATATTTGTTTTACTCCATGTGTAACTCTGTGTTGTTGTATGTGTCGAACTGCTTTGCTTTATCTTGGTCAGGTCGCAATTGTAAATGAGAACTTGTTCATAAATAAAAAATCTGTGCCATTATAGTGTCTGTGACAGCAATGACAGTATTTGATTCCTCCCAAATCCAAGGAATCCCCACCCAGTTGACTACCTTAAAATGGTGGAAGCCCTCAAAGGTAATGTCCATGCTAGAATGGGTCATATACATGATAAATCCTCTATCTATCTCTATGACAACAGGCACAACTCTGATATAAAGTCAATTATTTCAAAGTTGCCAAAATGCCACATGCGTCCACTTATATCAGTGCATTCGTAACAACCTGACTATTATGAAACTTCTATTTGATCAAATAAGCCTCACGCAGAAAATTAGCAATACATTTTTTGGTTGACCAAATTTGACACTGTCTCATTGACCGCCATACAAAAATTCCTCACGTTGTGGGCTTTCGGGCTGAGTAAAACGTCTCGCTTCGCCTCTTCCTCTTTGCCTACATCATGGCACCTCTGACTTATCTTCTACCCAGAAGTCCTTGCTCTAATACGGGAGCCAATTAGAATACAGGTAGCCTATGGACAGATATCAGGATAAAAGTTCTACACATATTAGAGAACGACTGATATGGATTTTTTTAGAGCAGATGCCAATCTTTTGGGTGTCATAGATGAGATTTCCCACACAGCGTCACTTCCTGTTGAACCCGGAATGAGGCAGCGCTCAGTTCGCTGGTCAGGAAAGTTTTGAAAGTGTCTGAAAAGGTGTTCTATTGGAAAAGTTTTGTTACTAGCTAGCTACCTTTTGATTTTGGATCCCGCAACGTGGTTGGTATCAGTTGCTGGGACAGCTGCTATCTGTTCAGGGATCCTAACGACCGAGGGGCTGATGATTGAACTGTTTTGCTTAGCAGCTAGCATAGCTCTACTGTTAGCTGCCTATCAAGCTAGCAGGGTTTCCTTGAGGGATTGAACACAGCCGAGGCTCTGGGTTCGTAGCTTTAACACCGCAGCACACACACACGCTCACACACACCAACTGATTAATGGATTGCTGAATGTGTGTTTTTTTTCTATTACTTTGCTTGTTATTTTCCATATTATGTCTATAACTTGCTAACATCAGATAACATTAATATATTAGCCATTTATGAGACTCACTTAGATAATTACCTTGATAATACAGCAGTAGAAATACAAGGATATAACATCTATAGAAGAGACAGGACCGCTTATGGGGGAGGTGTTGCTATATACATTACAAGTCAAACGTTAGGACACACCTACTCATTCAAGGGTTTTTGTTTATTTTTACAATGTTATACATTGTAGAATAATAGTGAAGATATCAAACTATTAAATAACACATATGGAATCATGTAGTAACCAAAAAAGTGTTCAACAATCAAAATATATATATGAGATTTGAGATTATTCAAAGTAGCCACCTTTTGCCTTGATGACAGATGTTCACACTCCTGGCATTCTCTCAACCAGCTTCATGAGGTAGTCGCATGGAATGCATTTAAATTAACAGGTGTGCCTTGTTAAAAATTAATTTGACTTCTTATGCGTTTGAGACAATCAGTTGTGTTGTGACAAGGTAAGGGTGGTATACAGAAGATAGCCCTATTTGGTAAAACACCAAGTCCATATTATGGCAACAACAGCTCAAATAAGCAAAGAGAAACTACTGGCCATCATTACATTAAGACATGAAAGTCAGTCAATACGTAACATTTCAAGAACTTTTAAAGTTTCTTCAAGTGCAGTCGCAAAAACCATCAAGCGCTATGATGAAACTGGCTCTCATGAGGACCGCCACAGGAAAGGAAGACCCAGAGTGACCATTGCTGTACAGGATGAGTTCATTAGAGTTATAAATGCTTCACAGAGTTCAAGTAACAGACACATCTCAACATCAACTGTTCAGAGGAGACTTCGTGAATCAGGCCTTCATGGTCGAATTGCTGCAAAGAAACTACTATCAAAGGACACCAATAATAAGAAGAGACTTGCTTGGGCCAAGAAACATGAGCAACGGACATTAGACCGGTGGACATCTATCCATTGGTCTGATGAGTCTAAATGTGAGATTTTTGGTTCCAACCATGTCTTTGTGAGACGCAGACTAGGTGCTTCTACACCTGCATTGCTTGCTGTTTGGGGTTTTAGGCCGGGTTTCTGTACAGCACTTTGTGACATCAGCTGATGTAAGAAGGGTTTTATAAATACATTTGATTGAATTTGATTGATAGGATGATCTCTGCATGTGTGGACCCCACCGTGAAGCATGGAGGAGGAGGTGTGATGGTGCTTTGCTGGTGACACTGTCTGTGATTTATTTAGTATTCAAGGCATACTTAACCAACGTGGCTACCACAGTATTCTGCAGCGATAAGCCATCCCACATGGTATGCGCATAGTGGGACTATCATTTTTCAACAGGACAATGACCCAACACACCTCCAGGCTGTGTAAGGGCTATTTAACCAAGAAGGAGAGTGATGGAGTGCTGCATCAGATGACCTGGCCTCCACAATCACCCGACCTCAATCCAATTGAGATGATATGGGATGAGTTGGACCGCAGAGTGAAGGAAAAGCAGTCAACAAATGCTCAGCATATGTGTGAACTCCTTCAAGACTGTTGGAAAATCATTCCAGGTGAATCTGGTTGAGAGAATGCCAAGAGTGTGCAAAGCTGTCATCAAGGCAAAGGGGTGGCTAATTTGAAGAATCTCAACAATTTTTTGGTTACTTCATGATTCCATACGTGTTATTTCATAGGTTAGATTTATTCACTACTATTCCACAATGTAGAAAATAGTAAAAATAAAGAAAACCCCTTGAATGAGTAGGTATATCCAAACTTTTGACTGGAACTGTATATATTCAGAGCCATATCCCTGTAATTCTTAGACAAGATCTCATGTCAAGTGTTATTGAAGTACTGTCGCTGCAGGTTCACCTGCCTCATCTAAAGCCAATTATTGGAGTGTTGCTATAGGCCACCAAGTGCTAACAGTCACTATCTAAATAATGTGTGTGAAATGCTTGACAGGGTATGTGATGCAAACAGAGAGGTCTACATTCTTGGGGACCTGAATATTGACTGGTTTTCATCAAGCTGTCCGCTCAAGAGGAAGCTTTCCACTGTAACCAGTGCCTGTAATCTGGATCAGGTTATTAATCAACCTACCCAGGTGTTTACAAACGCTACAGGAACAAGATCATCCACATGTATTAATCACATTTGAACTAATACTGTAGAACTTTAATCTAAAGTTGTATCTGTACCACCTGGATGCAGCGATCACAATATAGTGGCTATATCTTGGAGAACCAAGGTTCCAAAAGCTGGGCGTAAAATACTGTATATTTTTATTTAACCTTTATTTAACGAGCCAAGTCAGTTTTAAGGACAAATTATTATTTACAATGACAGCCTAGGAACAGTGCCTTGTTCCGGTGCAGAACAACAGATTTTTACATTGGCACCTCGGGGGTTCGATCTCACAACCTTTCGGTTACTGGCCCAACACTCGACTGTGACTCTTATGTAAATGATCTAAAATATATTTGTTGGTCTGTTGTGATTAATAAGGAGCATCCAGATGCTGCACTTGATGGATTTATGAAATTGCTTCTTCCAATTATTGATAAATGTGCACCTGTTAAGAAACTGACTGTTAGAACTGTTAAGGCTCCATGGATTGATGAGGAATTGAAAAACTGTATGGTTGAAAGCGATGGAGCAACAGGAGTGGCTAATAAGTCTGGCTGCACATCTGACTGATTTACTGCAAATTGAGAAATGATGTGACTAAACTCAACAAAAAGAAGTATAAACTGTATTATGAAGTCAAGATCAATGATCAATGGGAGAAAAAAAACTTTTGCATACTTTAAATGAAATTATGTCCAGAAAGACAAATTCAACTCCATCATTTATCGAATCAGATGGCTTATTCATCACAAAACCACTTGATGTTGCCAATTATTTTCATGATTGCTTCATTGGCAAAGTGGACAAAATTAAACAAGAAATACAACTACTAACAATGAGCCATCGTATTCATGCATTAAAAAAATATTATAATGAAAGAAAAACATTGTAAGTTAGTTTGGGACAGGTGGGACAATTATTGTTATAGATCATTAATATCAAACCTCCTGGCATTGTCAGCTTAGATGGAAGGCTACTGAGGATGGTAGCTGACTCTATGGCCACTCCTATCTGTCATATCTTTAATCTGAGTCTAGAGAAGGAAGGTGTTTGTCTTCAGGCCTGGAGGGAAGCCAAAGTAATTCCGCTACCCAAGAGTGTTAAAGCGGCCTTTACTGGTTCTAAGCAGACCTATCAGCTTGCTGCCAATTCTTAGATAACTGTTGGGAAAATTGTGTTTTTGACAACATTTCCCAGAGACAGCCATGTATGTATGCATTAACGCATCAATTTTAAAATCAAACAATACTTTTGACTTTGTTTTTACCAATCTAACTACATAACATAACGGTAGTAATTTTATTTGAATGGTAAATCTCTTGATAAATGAATAAATGGTCAATGAATATGGCATAGGCCTACTCACAATACAGATATGCATATTCAATATGTGTGCATGCATTGAGTTATTGAGCTTGTTTCGGCTGATGAGTGGAGTCTATGGTGCTACAGATGACAAACAATCTGTTGGTCTTCCATTTGGGACTTATACTAGCCTACTGATCAGCAACATTTGCATTGAGGCATCACCCCAGTATGTCACGCCTGTATGGAAAGACATCATCATATAGGCACCGCTGTTAGTTTGAGAATATGAAAGAACATCTATTCAATGCAAATGGGACCACCGTAAACATCAAGATTTGTGATCACGGCTACTTAACGAAACGAGTGTTTTTAGTCATTGTCTGTGATCGGGATAAAGTTGTTGTTTTTCTCCAGCTGTCAGGACAAATCTCTAAACAATGCGGCTGCCAGGACGAAATTTGAAACAACTCAATTGGCAATTTCAGCTATCTGTCAAGAAATGGGCGGGTTGGAATTTGATCCTACTGCTACAATTGGATAGAGGCTTTATCTTCTCCCTTTCACATCTCCTCACATCTCTCTCCATCGCTCCTATCACTTACTGCTGTTTACTGCTACTATGAGAACTAGCTCAATGGCGATGACATTTGCTACCAAGCCATTAATGTGCATAATGTCTAAATAGAAGAACGAGGGCAGTGAAAAAAGTTGAAACGACGCTACACGTTCTGTCTGAATGACTCAAATCTGCCCATAGTTTGAGAAAGTGGGAACTCACACACGAGTGCTGATCTACACCTTTCTTGGTCCATAAACATGCAGGTAGCTAAACCTATTGCCAACCTTTATTTGGGCATTTTAAAACACTTCCTTTTTTCCTATTACCACAATCATCTAATTCTACTATCAGCTGTCAATTTACGGATGCGATTGGGGATGGGGTCATATCAGCACATCAGTAAATAGCTAACGTTACACTGCAAGTCAGATAGCTCGTTGCCAAAAATTGTGCACTTTCAAAATGATAAGCAGTTAACGTTAGGAGCTAATAGCCAACGTAGATAGCTATCTGATATCTTAGCACTATGTTTATCTAGCCAGCAAGCTAGATAGCTAACACCACAGATGAAAGAGTTAGGTATTGTAATATTGCTAACAGGTCACATAGCTATCTGCTTAGCTAGCTAACTAACTTACTTATTGCATGCATGTCATGGCGCGTCAACACAAGCCTTATTATTAGTGAATTAACTAAACTAATATTTGTAACTGACCTTAGTCACTGTGTCAATTCATCCATTTCTCAATACTGCACTTTTCTGTTGGAGAATGATCTAGCTTGCTGCTGCTGCTGATTTTTCCAGCTAGACATTTCTCGGCATTGTGCAGAGCTTGAGGCATAGCAGTAGTTTCGCTATGTAGAGGGAATTTCAGCAAAGCTGATAGAGAAAGGCCGATATCAGCCCGATATATCGGCTTGGCCGACTATTGTCGTTCTCTAATGCATATGCCACATCACATTCCAGTCCCAAAATAGAATAGGGCTTATAGTGCATACAGCTAGGCCCACAGTTGGTCACGGTTATCATTTCAGTGACTGATCAATTTAAACAAGCAAAACTGTTGATTGAAAATACATGTTATATTGCAGCAATGGGTCTTTGCTATTTTGATATATTGATCATCTGAAAATAAAATTGTCTCACTAACCGAATTGGTTTGGTGTTTGGGCTCCATTGGATATTCCTACTCGGTTTCTATTCTTGAATTTGATAATTAAAACTTACAACTAAGCTACGGTGTGATTATGTTTAAAAAATTAAATAATTTAGCAATATTTCCCTCGAAAATTGGGATTCGTCAGGTTTCCAGGTCGCAGTTTGTCAGGCAAACAGAAGTGCATTTGAGAATGCAAGGTTTATCCAGTGTTGCTGGTCAGGCTAATGTTTCTAATTCCCAGGGAGAGCATGTCTGTATCCCTATGCTCTAGTGTTGCTTATGGTTAATTAGGAAATTGGTATGCTCTGGTTGCATTCTGGGTAAGGTGTGTCCTATTTAAACCTGGTCATTACCGCCTTGGCCAGACTGTCAGCATACCGGTGCATATTTGATGCTTGTGTCATCTTTTGAAAGAGCGCTAGCCTACTTATATTTTGAATCGGTTCAGTTTATGTCCCTTTCATCATCCTGCTTGTTATTTTTGTCGAACAGGCCTATACTGAATACAGTTTTGCCCGGCTTTACATCTTCAAATTCACTGTTAATGAAAGCAACATCCTGGGCAATCAAACCGTAAGCTACCATCATTGTCTGCCTCCACACTCTAGCATCCAGCGCGACGGCCTACCTCACACAGCTGAAGATGCTAATATCGGTTGCCAGTGGTTACTGTGTGAATCTGTTGCAGACAGAATCCTGGAAGAGGAGAGACTCTGATCACAACTATAGATAAACGCAAGTCACCATCCGTACCTGCCAGAAAAGGTACAGTGACTGTTCCAATGTCGCAATATTAAACAAGGCAACAATAAACATGTCGTCCCTCGCAAAGGATGCAACATCCCCCCCCTTGGGCCAATTGAGATATTGTGTGTGACTAACACATTTCAGTTAATTACTATAGCTCCCGCCTTGGGAGAATCAGTGTCATTTTGTAAATGCCGGATCTCTATGGCAAGACTCATCATTCACCCGAGTTACGTCAAAATTAGGCCAGTGCTTCTGAGATATCGGAGACAGATGGACGGCTGGATGGAGAGCCACAGTCCCTTCCCCGATTTCATCGTGGGGGACAATGATCCAAAGAGTCACGAGACAGAGGAAAGGTCAGTTCAAAAGACACAGGAATTTAAAACATCTGCAAGACTCATATTCACAGATGGTCCCTTTACCGCTCTCTCTCTCCCTTCCTCTATATCTTTCTCCCCCTACCCTCTCTTTCTCACCCTTACTTTCACTTTCTGGGAGCAAGCGGTAGGGTCGGAGAGTGTGTTCGCTGTGGAGTGGAGGCCTGCTGTGCCCTAGAGGAAATTCTCAGGGTGATCGATTGGGAGGATTAGGACCGGCTTTGGGGCTCAGAGGCCTGGATCTGAACAGTACTCTCAGGAGAGACCTGGGAGAGCCAGAGGGGAGAACCAGGGGGAGAGTCAGGTGGGAGAGAGGGGAGAGTCAGGATGAGAGGGGAGAATCAGGGGAGAGAAAAGAGAGTCAGGAAGAGAGGGAAAATGCAAACTTGTAACTGTCAGCAGGCAGCATGAGGGGCGGCCAGCCTGGGAATGGTAGGGTCAGGTTGATGTGAGTGGCACTCTGTGTCTCCCACATAATGCTTTTTCCATAACTTGAGGTAAGGTGTGGATAAATATACAAGCCTGTGTTTGTTATGACTTTATGAGAACCACAGATGCCATTATGTTGCCACACAACATGATGAACCAGGTCATTTTCTGTCTATCTGTGTGTAGAAACTATTTTTCTCATGATCGGTCAGCTCATTCGCTTTCACGCCGCTCTCCCCTGGGTGGGCACGGTTGGAGCCATGATTGATTTCGGAATGGAGAAGAGGAGAGAGACGGAGAAGGAACAGTAGAAGACCATGGGGAAATTATGGCAGAGCTTGGTGGACCTAGAATTAAACAGCATAATTAATCAAGCAAAAAACAAGCACGTACTGTAGCTCATGCATTTATTATTTGCATTTTTTCCACTTCAGGAAAATGCAATCAGCGCACATGTTGGGGCCAACTAATTCACGGCACACGACAGTTAGGCCAGCCACCCGTTTTGATGGACCACTGACCCCTAAAGGTGGCCCCGGTATCAGTTGGACTTAATGGTTTATTTTCACATTATCATCTTCACTCTCCCTTCTCATGACATGAACGTAACTATCAGCAGTTTCTATTGCTCTTTACTATTATGTTCCGTTCCAGTTGCACATTTTACACATGACGGCATTGACCTATTATAAAACAGTGGAGGCTCCTCGGAGGAGGAAGGGAGGACCATCCTAATCAGTGAATTCCATTTTTTAAAACATTTAAACATAAAAAATATATATATATTATTTTTTAGATAAAACAATACTAAATATATTCACGTCACCAAATAACTGATTAAAACACACTGTTCTGCAACAAAGTTCTACAGTAGTCTCAACAGGACCCTCAAGGGTAGCACCATGGTGTTGCCCAAATTAATTTGTTCAAAAATTAAGGTAGAAGCAGCAGAGAGTAATAATTGCATTTTAGTTTACCTTTCACTTGATTAGCTAGCTAATTCCTACTCAACAACCTGATTCAAACAGATTGGAATTGTATTTATGTTAGCTAGCGGGCTAAGGCTATCCAACACTACAACTCCTCCAAGTCAAGGTAAGCTTTCGGTTTTATTAATTTATTGCCACCGGGGCCCGCTGGTATAGCTGCTAAATTGCTTGCTGTGCACTTTACTATGTGATTGTAAACATAGATTGAATTGAGGGTTTACTAACGTGTTAGTTCTAGTAGCTAGCTATGTCGACTATGATGTTAGCTAATATGGTGACAACGATGTAGCTGTGTAGCGGTTAGCGGTTATGGTATGAAGGTTTGGCTTGGAGAGATTTTTTCGCCCGGTCGCAGAGACAGCTCAAGGAAAAGGTTGAGAGGAGAAGAGCACATAGATGCGAGAAGGAATTATACAATGGGAAAAGTGAGGATGCTGTAAGTGGCTGCTATGAAAATTAACTGTAAATGAATGAATTACATTTTATTTTTGTGTCAAATCGCCAATTGGCAACCCATCCCCTATGGGATTAATTGACAGATAAACAAACAAAATAATTCACTATGGTAATTAAATTATAATTCTTCTCCCATGTTCTCTGCATTGCACAGTGAAAAATCAATACATAATAGTAAATAAGGTTATCCAAACAATAATTACATCCCAAGAGCAGTAAAATAATATATATATACATACATACATACACTGCTCAAAAAAATAAAGGGAACACTTAAACAACACAATGTAACTCCAAGTCAATCACACTTCTGTGAAATCAAACTGTCCACTTAGGAAGCAACACTGATTGACAATAAATTTCACATGCTGTTGTGCAAATGGAATAGACAACAGGTGGAAATTATAGGCAATTAGCAAGACACCCCCAATAAAGGAGTGGTTCTGCAGGTGGTGACCATAGACCACTTCTCAGTTCCTATGCTTCCTGGCTGATGTTTTGGTCACTTTTGAATGCTGGCGGTGCTTTCACTCTAGTGGTAGCATGAGACCGAGTCTACAACCCACACAAGTGGCTCAGGTAATGCAGCTCATCCAGGATGACACATCAATGCGAGCTGTGGCAAGAAGGTTTGCTGTGTCTGTCAGTGTAGTGTCCAGACCATGGAGGCGCTACCAGGAGACAAGCCAGTACATCAGGAGACGTGGAGGAGACCGTAGGAGGGCAACAACCCAGCAGCAGGACGTCACCGATTGAAACACTATTTAGCGCGCACCACCGCTAACTAAGTTAGCGTTTCACATCCGTTACACTCACCCCCCTTTTGACCTCCTCCTTTTCCGCAGCAACCAGTGATCCGGGTCAAGAGCATCAATGTAACAGTGTAACTTTAGACCGTCCCCTCACCCATACCCGGGCGCGAACCAGGGACCCTCTGCACACATCAACAACAGTCACCCACGAAGCATTGTTACCCATCACACACACACACATACATACATACATACATACATACATACAGGCACAAAGAGAAGATTCCATCCCACTGTGTGAGTGAGGTAGGCATTGATTTTCTGGGTCAGTGTGGAAATGTCAGTATTGTGCACTGGGAGCTCTCGCTGGGAACGGACCCTAATGACCAGTTTTAAGTGAGATGGTTGGTTTGATGTACACGTTAATGGGGGTTGAGGGTTACAATGTGTATGTGGCAGCAAGAGGGGTCATGAACACTGGTCAAATTCCAGTGTCAGTCAGTGCCGATTAGGATTAAGGAGAATGGCCATATTTCTATTACAGCATATTGGATGACTGGCATTCATATTCCATTCACCCAGCTCAATGTAACATAATTATGTTTAGGCTACAACATGATGTAATCTTTAGTCCAAACACTTGCAAAAGAGTTTCGTTTTGCAACTAAAACGAGAGTTTCTATTGGACACATCCAGATAGGTTCATCGCCGTTTCGTTATGTTTGCTTCTATTTAAGAAACGTTTTGCAACCAAATCGGCGGAATTAAAATCAATGCCTACCTCGGGGAGAGAGAGGGCACCAAAATGCATCAATGAGAGTGATCGGCCCCAAGTCAGGCTCGGACAGCGCTATTGATAAGAGAATTTCCACCTGTAGCGATGGGAGTGCTTGAGCCGGAGACTGCCTCATCTGAATTCAATACCCCCAGCAGCTGCAAGTGAGCTCCAGAAAGACACGGATGAACAGAGATACGTGCCTTGACTGATCATAAGAGCAGCCGGACCAGAACCAATAATCTTCTCTCTCTTTCTCCTCCACTTTCCCCAGAACTTTTCAATCACACCTTGTGGCATAAAACAACGGTAGCCTACGTAGCCCTATAACATGACCGTTTGTTTTTGTTGTCTTTCCGAAGTAGGCTAAATATTGTTTGACATCTCTGGATTGAACACCGTGCATAGGGCCTACCTGCTGCTTTTGCAGTTTCCTGGGTTGAACTTCACGGTTCATGCTGTGAGAGATGTCGAGTCAGGGTTTAACATCAGGATTATAAATCTGGGATGGGCCGCTTTAAATAATATTGGTCACAATGTGCCGTATTATTAAGGGTTGTCTCCGAGTTAACACCCAAACCCCGGACCACGTACTACAGTCTCATTGGTATTAATGCACAGAGGCAATGGGACAGAAAATCTGAATGTGTGACAAGGAAGCCGCCTAGTGGTAGCCGTGTGTAAGCGCAGCACAGACCCATAGTGCGTTTCGGCCAATGACCGGTATGAGGCCTATATATACCTGTGGTGCGCGGGTCAGCTGTTTGTTCACCCGCAGCCGTCCGCAATTGCTAATAGCCCATCGGCAACCGCGCTACTATGTTATAAAGTAAAACATCTGAGGCCCACTGTAGGCTGCAATCAAAGATGACGGAAAGTGCAAGATTTTTTGGGGGCGTGATTTAGATATGTTTCTGCTTATAATTTTCAACATTTTGGTAGGCTATTTGTTAATCAACTTGTCTATAATTAGATACATGCAGCTTCTCCTCTGTTGCTTTAAAATACTAAATAAACCCTTGATCACCAGAATAATGTTATTTATCAATAGAATTTCAATCTAGTTGACATTGGTAACGTTTTCTGTCATCTTTTACAGAGCAGATACGTTTAGGGGCCTGGGAGAAAATACAATAACTCCCCCAAGAAACTGGAAAGATTTTCTGTGCAAAATTTCCAAATTGCATCAGTTTGACTAGTTGTAAGGTAAATAGAAAGGTGTGAAACGACCCAACATGTTGATTAAAACACACTTTTGCAATAAAGGTCTACTGTAGCCTTAACAGCACTCTCTGGGGTAGCATAATGGCGTAGCCGGAGGACGGCTAGTTTCCATCTGCCTCTGGGTACATTGACTTCAAAAGAAAACCGAGAAAGCTCATGGTTATTATTATATTATAGTAATTATGACCATTTCTGGAGGACATCCTCCAACCTATCAGAGCTCTTGCAGCGTGAACTGAAATATTTTCCACCCAATCAAAGGATCAGAGAATCAATCTAGTACTGAAAGCAAAAGCTACAGCTAGCTAGCACTGCAGTGCAGACAATTTGGTGAGTAGTTGACTCAAAGAGAAAGACAATATTTGAACAGTTTTTGAACAAATACATTTTTTCACTTTCCCTTACTTAGCTAGCGAATGCAGCTTGCTAGTTTAGCCTACTCAAACACCCTGCCCCATCAGAGAGGGGTGTTATGTAAGCTAGCTGGCTATGGCTATCCAACACTGGAATTCTTCTAAGTCAAGGGTAAGCTGTTGGTTTTATAAATGTATTGCCACCAGGGCTCACTAGTGTAACTGTTAAACTGTCTGCTGTACACTGTACTGCATGGTTGTAAATCAAATCAAATCAAATTTTATTTGTCACATACACATGGTTAGCAGATGTTATTGCGAGTGTAGTGAAATGCTTGTGCTTCTAGTTCCGACAATGCAGTAATAACCAACAAGTAATCTAACTAACAATTCCAAAACTACTGTCTTATACACAGTGTAAGGGGATAAAGAATATGTACATAAGGATATATGAATGAGTGATGGTACAGAGCAGCATAGGCAAGATACAGTAGATGGTATCGAGTACAGTATATACATATGAGATGAGTATGTAAACAAAGTGGCATAGTTAAAGTGGCTAGTGATACATGTATTACATAAGGATACAGTCGATGATATAGAGTACAGTATATACGTATGCATATGAGATGAATAATGTAGGGTAAGTAACATTATATAAGGTAGCATTGTTTAAAGTGGCTAGTGATATATTTACATCATTTCCCATCAATTCCCATTATTAAAGTGGCTGGAGTTGAGTCAGTGTCAGTGTGTTGGCAGCAGCCACTCAATGTTAGTGGTGGCTGTTTAACAGTCTGATGGCCTTGAGATAGAAGCTGTTTTTCAGTCTCTCGGTCCCAGCTTTGATGCACCTGTACTGACCTCGCCTTCTGGATGATAGCGGGGTGAACAGGCAGTGGCTCGGGTGGTTGATGTCCTTGATGATCTTTATGGCCTTCCTGTAACATCGGGTGGTGTAGGTGTCCTGGAGGGCAGGTAGTTTGCCCCCGGTGATGCGTTGTGCAGACCTCACTACCCTCTGGAGAGCCTTACGGTTGAGGGCGGAGCAGTTGCCGTACCAGGCGGTGATACAGCCCGCCAGGATGCTCTCGATTGTGCATCTGTAGAAGTTTGTGAGTGCTTTTGGTGACAAACCAAATTTCTTCAGCCTCCTGAGGTTGAAGAGGCGCTGCTGCGCCTTCTTCACGATGCTGTCTGTGTGAGTGGACCAATTCAGTTTGTCTGTGATGTGTATGCCGAGGAACTTAAAACTTGCTACCCTCTCCACTACTGTTCCATCGATGTGGATAGGGGGGTGTTCCCTCTGCTGTTTCCTGAAGTCCACAATCATCTCCTTAGTTTTGTTGACGTTGAGTGTGAGGTTATTTTCCTGACACCACACTCCGAGGGCCCTCACCTCCTCCCTGTAGGCCGTCTCGTCGTTGGTAATCAAGCCTACCACTGTTGTGTCGTCCGCAAACTTGATGATTGAGTTGGAGGCGTGCGTGGCCACGCAGTCGTGGGTGAACAGGGAGTACAGGAGAGGGCTCAGAATGCACCCTTGTGGGGCCCCAGTGTTGAGGATCAGCGGGGAGGAGATGTTGTTGCCTACCCTCACCACCTGGGGGCGGCCCGTCAGGAAGTCCAGTACCCAGTTGCACAGGGCGGGGTCGAGACCCAGGGTCTCGAGCTTGATGACGAGCTTGGAGGGTACTATGGTGTTGAATACCGAGCTGTAGTCGATGAACAGCATTCTCACATAGGTATTCCTCTTGTCCAGATGGGTTAGGGCAGTGTGCAGTGTGGTTGAGATTGCATCGTCTGTGGACCTATTTGGGCGGTAAGCAAATTGGAGTGGGTCTAGGGTGTCAGGTAGGGTGGAGGTGATATGGTCCTTGACTAGTCTCTCAAAGCACTTCATGATGACGGATGTGAGTGCTACGGGGCGGTAGTCGTTTAGCTCAGTTACCTTAGCTTTCTTGAGAACAGGAACAATGGTGGCCCTCTTGAAGCATGTGGGAACAGCAGACTGGTATAGGGATTGATTGAATATGTCCGTAAACACACCGGCCAGCTGGTCTGCGCATGCTCTGAGGGCGCGGCTGGGGATGCCGTCTGGGCCTGTAGCCTTGCGAGGGTTAACACGTTTAAATGTCTTACTCACCTCGGCTGCAGTGAAGGAGAGACCGCATGTTTTCATTGCAGGCCGTGTCAGTGGCACTGTATTGTCCTCAAAGCGGGCAAAAAAGTTATTTAGTCTGCCTGGGAGCAAGACATCCTGGTCCGTGATTGGGCTGGATTTCTTCCTGTAGTCCGTGATTGACTGTAGACCCTGCCACATGCCTCTTGTGTCTGAGCCATTGAATTGAGATTCTACTTTGTCTCTGTACTGATGCTTAGCTTGTTTAATAGCCTTGCGGAGGGAATAGCTGCACTGTTTGTATTCAGTCATGTTACCAGACACCTTGCCCTGATTAAAAGCAGTGGTTCGCGCTTTCAGTTTCACACGAATGCTGCCATCAATCCACGGTTTCTGGTTAGGGAATGTTTTAATCGTTGCTATGGGAACGACATCTTCAACGCAAGTTCTAATGAACTCGCACACCGAATCAGCGTATTCGTCAATGTTGTTATCTGACGCAATACGAAACATCTCCCAGTCCACGTGATGGAAGCAGTCTTGGAGTGTGGAGTCAGCTTGGTCAGACCAGCGTTGAACAGACCTCAGCGTGGGAGCCTCTTGTTTTAGCTTCTGTCTGTAGGCAGGGATCAACAAAATGGAGTCGTGGTCAGCTTTTCCGAAAGGGGGGCGGGGCAGGGCCTTATATGCGTCGCGGAAGTTAGAGTAACAATGATCCAAGGTCTTTCCACCCCTGGTTGCGCAATCGATATGCTGATAAAATTTAGGGAGTCTTGTTTTCAGATTAGCCTTGTTAAAATCCCCAGCTACAATGAATGCAGCCTCCGGATAAATCGTTTCCAGTTTGCAGAGAGTTAAATAAAGTTTGTTTCAGAGCCATCGATGTGTCTGCTTGGGGGGGGATATATACGGCTGTGATTATAATCGAAGAGAATTCTCTTGGTAGATAATGCGGTCTACATTTGATTGTGAGGAATTCTAAATCAGGTGAACAGAAGGATTTGAGTTCCTGTATGTTTCTTTCATCACACCATGTCACGTTAGTCATAAGGCATACGCCCCCGCCCCTCTTCTTACCAGAAAGATGTTTGTTTCTCTAACAGGTTTACTAACGTGTTAGTTCTAGTAGCTATGTTGACTATGACGTTAGCTAATATGTTGACAATGATGTAGGCTGTGTGTAGCGGTTAGGAGTTATGGTATGAAGGTTTGGCTTGGAAAGTTTTTTTTGCCTGGTCACAGACAGCTGTTGTGTTGTGCAATGATGTCCTCAAGCGAAGGGAAAAGGTGAGAGGAGGAGAGCGCGTAGATGCGAGTAGGATTTATACAATGAACAAAATGATCATGGTGTTTGTATGTGGCTGCTATGAAAGTGAACTGTGATTGTGGGTAATTAGGGGTGTATTCATTCCACCGATTCTGTTGAAAAACATTTTTCTTAAAGCAAACCGAACTAAACGGGGATAAACATACCTGAATTTGTCCAATAAAAACTTTTGTTTGCAACTGTTGGACTAATGATAAAGAGTGTGCAAGGTGGTATTGAATGTGTCACTGTCTTGTCACCTTGAATACTCAAATATTTATCTCGACCTGTGCACACACCTATGTTGTAAACTTCAATTCCTAGGCTAGGTTGTAGCAGCCTCATGATAGGTATAGGGATAATCTGAGTATCATGTCGAAACCTAAACCTATCGATGTTACATTGAGCTGGGTGAATGGAATATGAATAGCAGACATCCAATATGTTGTAATAGAAATAAGGCCATGCTAAAAAATAGCATCCCTCATCTTAAATGGCACCGACTTCCACTGACTCCGACATTGTCCTTTTTCCCTCCGTGGATTGAAGTTAACTTTTTCTGCCTGTTACCAAAGGCATTTGGCGATTGGCGTGTGGGCTATTTGGGCATGTACAGTGAGGCCCTAATGCTTATGCACTAATGTTAGATAGCCTAAAATAATGAAATAGCCTATAGATAGATATAAATTGCACAAGAATGATACATTTTTAGATTTTTTTAAGGTATTGTTTTCTCTTTATTTAACCGGCCCGCCACCCTTCATCCACACAATATTTAATGATCTTAAACGCGGCTGCCCAGCAGATATAACCATGGGTTATGAGTCAACCCGCGCAACACTAATAAACTCAGCAAAAAAATAAACGTCCCTTTTTCAGGACCCTGTCTTTCAAAGATAATTCATAAAAATCCAAATAACTTCACAGATCTTCATTGTAAAGGGTTTAAACACTGTTTCCCAAGCTTGTTCAATGAACAATAAACAATTAATGAACATGCACCTGTGGAATGGTCGTTAAGACACTAACAGCTTACCGAAGGTAGGCAATTAACGTCACAGTTATGAAAACTTAGGACAATAAAGAGGCCTTTCTACTGACTCTGAAAAACACCAAAAGAAATATGCCCAGGGTCCCTGCTCATCTGCGTGAACGTGCCTTAGGCATGCTGCAAGGAGGCATGAGGACTGCAAATGTGGCCAGGGCAATAAATTGACAGCGCTACAGGGAGACAGGACGGAGAGCTAATTGTCCTCGCAGTGGCAGACCACGTGTAACAACACCTGCACAGGGTCGGTACATCCGAACATCACACCTGCGAGACAGGTACAGGATGGCAACAACAACTGCCTGAGTTACACCATGAATGCCCAATCCCTCCGTCAGTGCTCAGACTGTCCGCAATAGGCTGAGAGAGGCTGGACTGAGGGGTTGTAGGCCTGTTGTAAGGCAGGTCCTCACCAGACATCACCGGCAACAACGTCGCCTACGGGCACAAACCCGCCGTCGCTGGACCAGACAGGACAGGCAAAAACGGCTCTTCTCTGACGAGTCGCAGTTTTGTCTCACCAGGGGTGATGGTCGGATTCGCGTTTATCTGTACTCTGGAACGGGATCGATTTGGAGGTGGAGGGTCCGTCATGGTCTGGGGCAGTGTGTCACAGCATCATCGGACTGAGCTTGTTGTCATTGCAGGCAATCTCAACGCTGTGCGTTCCAGGGAAGACATCCTCCTCCCTCATGTGGTACCATGCAGGCTCATCCTGACATGACCCTCCAGCATGACGATGCCGCCAGCCATACTGCTCATTCGGTGAGTGATTTCCTGCAAGACAGGAATGTCAGTGTTCTGCCATGGCCAGCGAAGAGCCCGAATCTTAATACCATTGAGCACTTCTGGGATCGGAGAGTGAGGGCTAGGGCCATTCCCCCCCAGAAATGTCTGGAATCTTGCAGGTGCCTTGGTGAAAAAGTGGGTAACATCTCACAGCAAGAACTGGCAAATCTGGTGCAGTCCATGAGGAGATGCAATGCAGTACTTAACACCAGATACTGACTGTTACTTTTGATTTTGACCCCCCCTTTGTTCAGGTACACATTTTTCCATTTCTGTTAGTCACATGTCTGTGGAACTTGTTCAGTTTATGCCTCAGTTGTTGAATCTCGTTATATTCATACAAATATTTACACATGCTAAATTTGCTGAAAATAAACGCAGTTGACAGTGGGAGGACATTTCTTTTTTTGCTGAGTTGATATACATCATATGACAACAGATGTCTTTTACCACAATCATGTCCTTTATGCTCAAAATCAAACTATACTGAGCAAAAATATAAACGCAACAATTTCAACGATTTTACTGAGTTACAGTTCCTATCAGTCAATTGAAAGACATTTATTAGGCCCTAATCTATGGATTTCACATGACTGGGCCAGGGCACAGCCATGGGTGGGAATAGGCCCACCCTCTGGGGAGCAAGGCCCAGCCAATCTTAATTTATTTTTCCTCAGAAATGGGCTTTATTAAAGACAGAAATACTCCTCAGTTTCATGAGCTGTCTGGTTGGCTGGTCTCAGATGATCCCGCAGGTGAAAAAGCCAGATGTGGAGGTCCTAGGCTGGCATGGTTACACATGGTCTGCTGGTTGAGCGTACTGCCAAATTCTCTAAAATGACATTCAATTCTTTGGCAACAACTCCGGTGGACTTTGCCAATTGCGCGCTCCCTGAAAATGTGGACATCTGCGGCATTGTGTTAAGAAAAGCCTTTTATTGTACTCAGCACAAGGTGCACATGTGTAATGATCGGGCTGCTTTTTTGGTACTTTTTACCCCTTTTTCTCCCCAATTTTGTGATATCCAATTGGTAGTTACAGTCTTGTCCCATCGCTGCAACTCCTGTGCGGACTTGGGAGAGGCTAAGGTTGAGAGCCATGCGTCCTCCGAAACACGATTCTGCCAAGCCGCACTGCTTCTTGACACACTGCTCGCTTAATCCGTAAACCAGCCGCACCAATGTGTCGGAGGAAACACCTTATAGCTTGCAACCGAAGCCAGCGTGCATGCGCCCGGCCGAAACAAGGAGTTGCTAGAGCGTGAAGGAAACAAGGACATCCCAGCCGGCCAAAGCCTCAACTAAACCGGACGACGCTGGGCCAATTGTGCGCCGCCTCATGGGTCTCCCGTTCGCAGCCGGCTTCAACATAGCCCGGGATCCGCCTCTGGCACTGATCAGTGCCTTAGACCGCTGCGCCATTCGGAAGACCCCTAATGATCATGCTGTTTAATCAGCTTCTTGATATACCACACCTGTATGGTGCATGGATTATTTTAGCAAAGGAGAAATGCTCACTAACAGGGATGTAAACAAGTTTGTGCACAAAATTTGAGAGAAATACGCTTGTTTGTGCGTCTAGAAAAATTCTAGGATCTTTTATTTCTGCTCATGAAACATGGGACCAACACTTTACATGTTGTATTTATATTTTTGTTCAATCTAAATGCTATTTCCTGCTGGTAAGTGGTCTAGGTAAGAAACCTTTCCATCACTGTCCTTGTCTCTCTTTAAGATGACTTGATTGGTTGAAGCCAAAAAGATGAAGTCCTATCCAGCCCTTGACCTACTAATGGGGAAAGAAATGAGGAATGGCGTACCAGACACAACCTCTATTCTAATCGAGTCCCTATACCCTGATCATTAATGCGATGGTGGCTACATCTCCAGGTCATCAAACCATCCACAACTCCCCCTTGACACCCCCTAAAGGTCGTAGTTCAGAGGTCAGTCTTCCTATGCGCTCATGAGGCTGCCCTTTTCAGTCCCAATCAGCAGCTCTTTTTTCCAGCGCCAGAATGAAAAGACGTGTGACAAAGGTCATGAAAATGGATTTACTTTGCATTTGACTGGATGAAAAGGTCAGAGGAAGGGCATCCCAAAATGGCACATAACCCTGCACCCTCACAGGGACTAGGGGAATTGCTTTGCCAGACTGACCTCCAAACAAACCCATCATAGGAAGAGACCAGTAGTGGAAAAAGTACCCAATGGTAATACTTGAGTAAAAGTAAAGACACCTGAAAGTGAAAATCATCTAGTAAAATACTACTTTTACATCAAGTTTTTAATATTTAAATTCATAGGATCCATACATACTTTTTTCTATGTGTCCAGAGTGGACACCTTGGCCCTGTGGATCCTGGCTGTGGAGAGCTCCATAAGTACAACCAGAGTAGACACCTTGGCCCTGTGGATCCTGGCTGTGGAGATCTCCATAAGTACAACCAGAGTGGACACCTTGGCCCTGTGGATCCTGGCTGTGGAGAGCTCCATAAGTACAACCAGAGTGGACACCTTGACCCTGTGGATTCTGGCTGTGGAGAGCTCCATAAGTATAACCAGAGTGGACACCTTGGCCCTGTGGATTCTGGCTGTGGAGAGCTCCATAAGTACAACCAGAGTAGACACCTTGGCCCTGTGGATCCTGGCTGTGGAGATCTCCATAAGTACAACCAGAGTGGACACCTTGGCCCTGTGGATCCTGGCTGTGGAGAGCTCCATAAGTACAACCAGAGTGGACACCTTGGCCCTGTGGATCCTGGCTGTGGAGAGCTCCATAAGTATAACCAGAGTGGACACCTTGGCCCTGTGGATTCTGGCTGTGGAGAGCTCCATAAGTACAACCAGAGTGGACACCTTGGCCCTGTGGATCCTGGCTGTGGAGAGCTCCATAAGTACAACCAGAGTAGACACCTTGGCCCTGTGGATCCTGGTTGTGGAGAGCTCCATAAGTACAACCAGAGTGGACACCTTGGCCCTGTGGATCCTGGCTGTGGAGAGCTGCTAAATTTCCTTAAATGTGAGCAGCAATTGTTGCAATGGTAACTGTACAATAATTGTCTTTTTTTTCTTTATGGGATGGATCAGCTTTAATATTGCAGATAGATTGTAGCTTCCAACAGCCCCAAAACATCACTGCTCTAGAGGAGATCTGCATGGAGGAATGGGCCAAAATACCAGCAACAGTGTGTGAAAACCTTGTGAAGACTTACAGAAAACGTTTGACCTCTGTCATTGCCAACAAAGGGTATATAACAAAGTATATACCCTCACACATTGTAGGATTTTTAATGAATTTATTTGCAAATTATGGTGGAAAATAAGTATTTAGTCAATAACGAAAGTTTATCTCAATACTTTGTTATATACCCTTTGTTGACAATGACAGAGGTCAAATGTTTTCTGTAAGTCTTCACACACTGTTGCTGGTATTTTGGCCCATTCCTCCATGCAGATCTCCTCTAGAGCAGTGATGTTTTGGGGCTGTTGCTGGGCAACACGGACTTTCAACTCCCTCCAAAGATTTTCTATGGGGTTGAGATCTGGAGACTGGCTAGGCCACTCCAGGACCTTGAAATGCTTCTTACGAAGCCACTCCTTCGTTGCGCACGCACGCACACACACACACACACACACACACACACACACACACACACACACACACACACACACACACACACACACACACACACACACACGCACACGCACACACACACAGACAGTTGAATTTAGAAGTTTACATACACCTTAGCCAAATACATTTAAACTGAGTTTTTCACAATTCCTGACATTTAATCCTAGTAAATATTCCCTGTTTTAGGTCAGTTAGGATCACCACTTTATTTTAAGAATGTGTACCTGTGGATGTATTTCAAGGCCTACCTTCAAACTCAGTGCCTCTTTGCTTGGCATCATGGGAAAATCCAAAGACCCCAGAAAGAAATTGTAGACCTCCACAAGTCTGATTCATCCTTGGGAGCAATTTCCAAACGCCTGAAGGTACCCCGTTCATCTGTACAAACAATAGTATGCAAGTATAAACACCATGGGACCACGCAGCCGTCACACCGCTCAGGAAGGAGACGCGTTCTGTCTCCTAGAGATGAACGTACTTCGGTGTGAAAAGTGCAAACCAATCCCAGAACAACAGCAAAGGACTTTGTGAAGATGCTGGAGGAAACAGGTACAAATGTATCTATATCCACAGTAAAACAAGTCATATATCGACATAACCTGAAAGGCCGCTCAGCAAGGAAGAAGCCACTGCTCCAAAACCTCCATAAAAAAAGCCAGACTATGGTTTGCAACTGCACATGGGAACAAAGATCGTAGTCTTTGGAGAAATGTCCTCTGAGCTGATGAAACAAAAATAGAACTGTTTGGCCATAATGACCATCATTATGTTTGGAGGGAAAAGGGGGAGGTTTGCAAGCCAAAAAACACCATCCCAACCGTGAAGCACGGGGGTGGCAGCATCATCTTGTGGGGTTGCTTTGCTGCAGGAGAGACTGGTGAACTTCACAGAATAGATGGCATCATGAGAAGAGAAAATTATGTGGATATACTGAAGCAACATCTCAAGACACCAGTCAGGAAGTTAAAGCTTGGTTGCAAATGGGTTTTCCAAATGGACAGTGACCCCAAGCATACTTCCAAAGTTGTGGCAAAATGGCTTAAGGACAACAAAGTCAAGGTATTGGAGTGGCCATCACAAAGCCCTGACCTCAATCCCATAGAAGATTTGTGGGCAGTACTGAAAAAGTGTTTGCAAGCAACAAAGGCCTACAAACCTGACTCAGTTACGCCAGCTCTGTCAGGAGGAATGGGCCAAAATTTACCCAACTTATTGTGGGAAGCTTGTGGAAGGCTACCTGAGACATTTGACCCAAGTTAAACAATTTAAAGGCAATGCTACCAAATACTAATTTAGTGTATGTAAACATCTGACCCACTGGGAATGTGATGAAAGAAATTCAAGCTGAAATAAATCATTCTCTCTACTATTATTCTGACATTTCACATTCTTAAAATAAAGTGGTGATCCTAACTGACCTAAAACAGGGATTTTTTTTTACCAGGATTAAATGTCAGAAATTGTATTTGGCTAAGGTGTATGTAAAACTTCCGACTTCAACTGTACATACTATGCACATTTTACGGACACAATCTATTTTAAAATAGTTATATTTTGTTATATTTTTATTCCTGGCCCTCCTCCATTTCTCATGTCCATTCAGTTTGATTTCTATTTGCCCTAGTTTTGTAACTGTGCTTTTTCACAGAAGTCCTGAGCCTAAATACATTTTACAGACCCAGTATGTTTTACATTAGTTATCTTGTTGTTATGAGTCCCAACCTTCAGCTCCATTCAACACCTCTCATCTATCTCTTGACACCATCCATATTGGATTTCTATTTGCCATATATTTTTCAACTGAGCTGTGGCGCTTCATTTTCTTAACAGCTGTGGTTTCCGCCAACCACACTCTCCGTTGGCGTTCTGACAAGTGCAAATCAGAGTAATCACAAAGCACCATCACTATTGGATCTAATGGCAGTATTTTCCCTATATCGATGACATCGCTGACTTTCCCCCAGAATTAAACCACCCTCGGGCATTTCCACAGCACATGCTGAAAAGTACCAAGGTCCCCTGTGGTGAAGAACTCACAAAATAGTGATGGACTAATTACCCATCTGATGTATTTTTGGAGGTGTTATTCTTACATTTTTTTAGTAGCTAATTGGTGAATGGGGTTTCTAGACGATCCAAATATATTTTTCCAATACGGTCTCCCAATTGATTTGTCTGTCAGCAAGTGTAAAATCCTTTTCCAATACAGTGGATAGAGTTAATGGTGTTTGTGCGGCTAGAATTAATTGACTATAGATATCAGAAACAACTCCTTTTGAGGGGCATCTGTCCATTAGAAGTTTGACCGATGGGTGTACTGCTAGTTCTGCTGGATAGGCGGAGTTGAAGATAAAGACAAAATGATGAGCCTGGGACATTAAAACACTGGCGTATTTCCTGGAAACTGAGGAGTCCGTTCAAATTGAATATGTCTTTGAAAGTATAAATAACCTTCTTAGACCAAGAATCTGATATAAATGGTTTCTTACACGCTAAGAATTCTTTATTACGCCATATTGGAGAGGATAAATGCCATTTAAGATTAGATCTCATATGCTTCTCTGTAGCTTTCCACACATTTACTGAGTGTGCTATAATGGGTCCAAACAATAAGGCACATTTTTTAAGGAGTCAATCCAGAAATTAATACATCTTGTAATCAAATTGGTGAAACTATTGACCCTTCTATAGCACGCCAAGGAACTCTGGGTTTAACCAGGTGTTCAGGAAATGCATTTGGTGTGGTGTGGTGAATGATGTGGTGATAAAAAAAAACATTTATTTGGAACTGCAAGTACACCTGAAGCTTTTTGTTCTCTGTTACCGTTCCATATTTAATCTGTGGCCTCGTTCTCCCCCAAAATGAACTTCTTTCTGACAGTCAAGTTTAGACCGTAGGTCTATAAGGGGAGGCAGTGGAAACATGGAACTAATACAAGTGATGCCAGGGAGGACAATCATTTTGATAGCATGCAAAGAAGTGGCCATAGCGGACCATCGTGTCTTTTTGGATCTTTTGAAATGTTTCTAAGTAGTGTAAATAGAGACGGATACGGTGATGCCGAATTAACGGATTTGTTTCTTCACTGGGATCATGGGTGGTAGTTGCACGCTTCCCAATAGCTGAGTTAAGAGGTAGTGGAGCTGAGTTAAGAGGTCGTAGAGCTGATTTAGACTAGTTGATCTTGGAACCAGACCATGAGCTGAATGCTGTGAAAATAGACATTATTGTCTGGAGGGATTTCTGAGCGTTTGTGGCGTCGAGCAGTATGTCATCTGCATCCAGAGAAATTGCTGGTTCAGTTTGCTTGATTTTGAAATGTGAGGAAGCCGAATTTTGACGTATGCTTTGTGCCAGTGGTTCAAAGAGTGAGCAAATAGCATAGGGAATGGCGGGACAATCTTGTTTACACCCTCGTTGTATGATAAAGGGATTAGAATGTGTAGTGCCTGTAGATATAATCGAAGGATTCACGTACATGGTGCGAATCATATGTATAAATCTAGCTCCGAAACCAAAATGTTCAAGAACAAGGACATAAATATTCCCCACCTTAGCAGTCAAAGGCTTTCTCTGCATCTAAATGATAACACAGCACACGGGGTGTCCAGATAGGAAGCCTCAGCAACCACATGAAACGGGTGGAGCATGTTAAACCCCGTTTGGTCAGGATGTGCTCGCGTGTTAATAACTTCCTCTTCATGGCTAGAACTTTGGCATACATCTTCATTTCTGCTCCAGGTAAGCTGATTGGCTGAAAAATTTTCACAATTTGTGAGGTCTTTCTCTTTCTTAGAGATATAACACCTGTGATCGAGGTCTCTGTGGAATTGTCCTTTTTCAATAGCAATGTTAAGCGATTGAAGAATAACTGGTCCTAGCTCAACCCAAAAGTTGAGAATGAGTTCAGGAGTTATTCCATCAATACCAGGCACTTTATCTTTATTCATATTTAAAATAAATTTAAAAAAATGCAGCTTTCAGTTCAGATAAAGTCTCAGATTCCTCTAATAAAATGGTTTCTTCTTGACAGAGTTTGGGCAACGTAACTGCCGACTCCAGGAACTGCCGACAAGCAGGAGTAATAAAGCTCTTTGAGGAACTCTATACATCTGAATAACATGCTCTAAGAGTTGTATTTACTTCTGTGGGATCAGATATCAGTCCCTTCGTAGGGGATCTGATCGGCTGTATTGATGATCTTGTTTCAGCTGCAGTAACTGGCTACTCCCTTGAAAATAGTATTTTTTTCTCGCACCCTCTGCGTAATGAATTCTGCTCTACGCCGCAACAGGTCATTAAGTTCCAACCGACTTGTTTTTTAGCTCAAATTCTCTCTGTTGAATAGTTGCTTTTAAAGAGAATCTTCCAGCATTTTACAACGATGTTCAAATTCACTGATCTTCTGAAGCCTGTAAATTTGAAGGAGAATGTGTAGGGTTTCCTCTTATGAACATTTTTACAGCTCATAGCGGAGTCATAGCGGAGTCCTCCGATGAGTGGTAATTTATTCCAAAACATTTTTAAATGAAATCGAAACTGAAAGGTGAAGTCAGTTGTGTAGTATTAAGTATTATCAAACCATCTCAGTGCATACTTGTTCATTGGGAAGATTTGAAATTGACAAAGAATGGGATTAGGATCAGATAGAATGGCCGGTAATGTTTTTACAAGTTCCACGTTACCTGGAATTTAAGTAGACGTTAAAACATAGTCAATTGTCGAGAATGTCTTAAATCTCGCAGAAAATGCGAGTTATCTGTTATCCAAGCCTGAGACTGGGTTTGGTCATTTGGAAATTGAATTAATGATAAATACATAGGACGTTTATGCTTCGTAGATTATTTGGAGATAAACAAGAAAATGCTGTTGTCTCCTGACATACAAAGAGGCCCAACCTACTTTTTGATACAAAACATACCGGAGTAAAAGGAGACACCTTAATAGAAAATGACTAACGGAAAAGTGAAAGTCATCCAGTAAAATACTACCTGAGTAAAAGTCTTAACAGTATATGTATATATACACACTTAAGTATCAAAACTAAATGTAATTGCTAAAATATACTTAAGTATCGAAGGTAGGGGCCCGTGGGGGCGACGCACAATTGGCCTAGCGTCGTCCGGGTCAGGGAGGGGTTGGCCGGTAAGGGATATCCTTGACTCATCGCGCACCAGCGACTCCTGTGGCGGGCCGGGCGCAGTGCACGCTAACCAAGGTTGCCAGGTGCACGGTGTTTCCTCCGACACATTTGGTGCGGCTGGCTTCCGGGTTGGATGTGCGCTGTGTTAAGAAGCAGTGCGGCTTGGTTAGGTTGTGTATCGGAGGATGCATGACTTTCAACCTTAGTCTTTCCCGAGCCCGTACGGGAGTTGTAGCGATGAGACAAGATAGTAGCTACTAAAAACAATTGGATACCACTAAATTGGGGAGAAAACAGGGTAAATTATTTTAATTTTTTTAAGTATCAAAAGTAAAATAAAAAAATAAAGAGAATGAATACTTTTAAATTCCTTATATTATGCAAACTAGACGGCACTATTTTCTCGTTTTTTAAAATTTACGGCTAGAAAGGCACACTCCAACACTGAGACATCATTTACAAACGAAACATGTGTGTTTAGTTAGCCCGCCAGATCAGAGGCAGTAGGGATGACCAGGAATGTTCTCTTGACAAGTGCGTGAATTAGACCATGCTCATGTCCAGCTAAACATTCAAAATGTAACAAGTACTTTTGGGTGTCAGGGAAAATGTATGGAGTAAAAAGTACATTTTCTTTACAGATACTACTTAAGTACTTTAATCTCTAGCTCTTTCAGTGGTGTACAGTAAAATGTAGCAAATCGTTACTCTAAGTAAAGCTATTCTAATGTTCTAGGCAGTTCTCGTTGGGAAAAGTCACTTGACAACACTAAAAGTTAACTCTGTCTTTTTAGAATATAATGATTAGAAACACCTGTCAACTGTAGAAAAGTACTTAGGCCCATCGCCCCAAGGAGCAAAGGTCATTAATGACGGCAGCCTCTAGTGAACTCAACATTGGGCAGTTTTCTCCACTTGGTTCCAGGAGTAGCCGATCTTTCTGTGGAAATAAGTTATTCAATTCCTTTCATTCATTCGTTCATTCATTTCCAGTCAATGAAATATGGCCAAATGTATGAATCCATAGTTTAATATTTGACACCTTTTCTCACAGTACACACTGATAATACTACATGTATATGCAGAGCTGTGTGTGGTGAGCCAGGGGATGAGTCAGTGGGTTTTGCACAGACAGACAGACAGGAGGCAGGCTTTACAAGATTGATTTATTAACTAGAATACAGGTCCATGTAAGGCCTTGCTGTATACACCATTCCTATTGAGACAAATTACCATACTCTTAGCAAATAATGACAGCATTTTTTTGTGTTGACAGATTTTTTTTAGTTTACTTCCATTTTATCTTTTATACAGGTTAACTTTTCCCCCATTATTTCATTGTTTTTTTAATCTTCTTGTCTTAAATACTGAAGAGTGGTCGAGCCACCTCCCTTGCCTGGGCAAATATCATGCACTATACCGGGCTGGTCTCTTCACCATTCACAAAATTGTTTAAAAAAAAAAATTAAAAAAAATGTTTGTTTTTTTATTATTAAAAAGAAAAACAATTCTATCACCATTGACTAAAGGGCAAAGTGTTAGACCCCCTAACATACAAATAAACAACCATTTGAATATAGTTTGCTTGTTTCTCATTTTAACTTAACAGACCATCTCTCACCATTGTTGCAAAGAACAAAGAAAAAAGCCACAAGATCGCAGAACCAAAGTCACATTTTTAATACCATCGTTTTTTTCCTCTCCACGTGTCGCTTTGCTTCCTCCCCCCCCCACCTTTTTTGTTTTTTTGTTGTTGTTGCACAGTCTTTGGCTGCCTCACAGTCTGTTCAGTATTAACACATTGATATACACAGGGAATGCCACTGGCCGGCATTCAAAAGTACCAGAGTTTGCACAACCCCCCCCTTCCATCTCCCAAATAATGATCCCATTCACCTCTCTCTCTCTCTCTGACTCACTCTCCATCTGTGAAAAGTAAACCTATAGGTAACTAAGAGGATAACTGTGGTCAGGTCCAGTTTACATTATGTGGGGTAATGACCGTGAGGATAAATACATTCTCCACTATAAGCGACATGGTCTTAAGTGTCGAGTTTACACTGATGTCTGGCTACTGTTGACAGCTCAAATGACATCAGTCCTTAACACAGACAAACAAACGTCATATAGGTAGTGTATGATAGGTCATTGGGTCGGCGTCAGGGTATAACTCCAGTGATTGGAAGGGAGGCCTGTCAGTCAAGACAAATGGGAACTGGAGAGAGGTGGAGACAAGCATGAGTGTGTAAAGCGGAGGGTCAAAATGAAACAAATTACATGACCTTGGATTCACTCTAACGTGCGCGCGCGCACACACACACACACACACACACACTCACTCTAGCGATCAAACAGGTTTCTATGACAACCACAGACAGAACCATTGGAATTCCGCAGTCATCAACACAGATGAATAGATGGTCTGTTCTGCTCCATCCCGGAGCGCCTCTCTGGACTAGGGAACGGTGCCGTTTCAAAAGAGGGCAGGGGTACCAAGTGGTGCCAACCTGGAAGTGGGACACCAATAAACACAGGATGGCATTGAGGGACTATCAACACCACTGGCTGAGTTTCAATACTCTGAACGAGCTTCCTCATCTCCTTTCCTATGTGTCCTTCCCGGTCATAGTCAGCTGAATGGATCTGAACCACTATCCCGAGCCAGCCTCGGTACAAAAACACATGACTACACATCACCACATACCGCCAACTAGCAGAGCCCAGATGGACACTGGACAAGTCACTGGACTGTCTGCATCATGGACAGCTGACATGAAATGTCGTCATACGCTCCTTCAACACCACACTCTGGAGAGTATATACATCTGTAGCAAAGTGCTGGCACCCTAGCAACACAACAGATATGAGCCTCATCTACAGGGTAATCTCAATGCAGTTTATATGGCTTTCATAGTATAGACTCTCCATTTACGTTATATACAAAGAATTCCTATTGGGCTCAATATATCCCTTTTGACTTGACATTCAATAGGTAAATATGGGGGATTACGCATGTAGAAAGATCTAATAATCCGCCCATGCAGTGGTGGGTGAGGTCATAGCTGCAGTAACTATGTTGTCCACCAGATGGCAATGGTGTGTTCTCAGTGAGGTGGCTACACGACTTCACAACGCACTAGACGTGGTGAGAAAGTGTTGGCGCACTTTGCACTAAAGAGGATCCCAAAAGTGCTCTGCAGTCTCTCAATCTCAATAAACTTCAGAGATCTCTACACTAATGATTCTCCCGCTCTCTACCATATTAGAAGCATGTGCACACATGTACGCAGACACACACACACAAAGGTCATGCCCCCCATGTCTCTCCAGGCTTCCAAACCCTTCATTGGTAACAGGAGGAAGTATGAATTCCCTGCCACCACTTCCCAATGCCTCCTGGGATCCTTATGGGAATTGTTATGGTTGTTCCTCTTGGCATTCCGTGTCTAATTGCCTAAATGCTTTTCAGAGTCTGTAAAGTGCATCCCTGAATCCCACCCCTTCCTAATCCAAATCCCAATCCATATCCCAGTCCTTCCTACCTCTCCCTGACAGTTATTCCCACCCTTCACAGAAAACACATGGGCCAATAAGAAGTAAGCATTGATATCTGACAGGAGGGACTTGCTGTGTGAGAGTGCATTCTGATTGGTCAGTCATCAACGGAACACTCCAAAAACTGATCCACAGTTTGAAAATCAAAAAATGGAAGCATTGACTAAAGAGGAAAGGTGGAACAACAAACATCAGGAAGAAACAGGGGGGGTAAAAGATATCCTCTTTAATCAAAAGAAAAACAACAGTCTTCCAGCGTTGCCTGGAGGCTCGGGGGCATGTGTCGGAGGAGAGAGAGCGGAACGGAAGGAGCTCTCCCAAGATGCCGAGGGTGTGAGACCACCCAAAGTTCCGTGCTCTAGCCTCCCTGCAGATCCAGTTAGTTGAAACTTTTGTTCTTGGCATTATCTCTGGCTGTAGCAGACACTGAAGCGAAGGGGGTGGGGGGTTAGGAATGAGTCTATTGAAGTGGAAGCTGGTCCATGGGGGAGAGGTGAAGCATGCCTCTAGTCCATTTCCTGGTAACAGTGGTCAAATAAACATAGAGAAGCTACTGGTCAGGTCCTCCCTCCACCTGGACCCAGGATCAACCTGGGAGGACAGGGCAGTCGCTGGCAAACCACTGCCCCATCGCGGTGAGGAGTGGTGGGGGCGAGGAAAGTGGGACACTGGGCAGTGGTTTTAGAGTCCAGCTAGGAGGTCCATATAGTTCAATGTCCTCCCACACATCCCCCACAGATACCCTGCCTGGCTACAGTCAGCAGTTCTGAGGTCCCTTATGGTTGGGGAGGGACATGTACACGTGGTGTTTGTGTGTGTTGGATGGGGAAAGAGGGAGGTACTCTCTAAGGCAGTGGAGAAGGGGGCAGAAGAAATGGTAGCGGGAGAAGAGTCAATAGACTACAGTGGTACGGGAAGACACATGTTGTACTAGTGGCTCAAAAGTTCCTCTTTCCCACCCCCTTCCGTGCGTAGTGTGTGTGTGTGTGCGTATATCTTTAAAATGCAAATGGGGGTTGGATAACCCCCTCTCCCAACAGTTTTCCCCTATATGTACTGCATCTCACTCACCCCCTCATCTTCTCGTTCGCTTTCCCTCTCTCAAACCCACTCTCCTCTCATTCCCTCCATACTTCTCACCACCCCTTCAAAATCTCGTCCACTTACATTCTTCTCTCACCGCTCCCTCATACCTCTGAATCTCAAACTCTTTCCATCACGCTCTCAAATCTCTCTTTCCTTCCATCACTGGTTCACAGCATGTGTTGTTCCGTGGGGGGGTGGTGGGGGTGCAGGGGGCAGTAGGGCCTGGATGGGGGACTGGGGGTGTGGGGCGGGGAATGCTGGATCTGGGTATGGGGCGGCCCGTAGTGTGGGATGACTGGCGGCGTGGCGGGCATAACGTAAGGGGCCGGGGCCGGTGTGAGGGTGGGAGAGTTGTACGCCAAGGAGGAGTAGGCCGAGGTTCCCCCGTGGGAGGAGAGGGTGGCTGTGGGGGAGGCGTGCCCGCCAGGGGTGTCAGACAGGGGCTGGTTGTAGAAGAAGAAAGCACACTGGTGGATGAAGGACTCGATGATTGTCTGGTAGGTTCGTGTGGCCGTCAGGGCGTCCATGGTGGTGAAGTCAGGCCGCATCAGAGTGGGCCAGAAACAGATGGACAGGTTCTCACTGGTCATCAGGTTCAAACGGTTATTCTGACTCACCCTGAGAAAGGGAGGGAGGGTTAAGGGAGAGACAGAGAGAAAACAATGTAAGTTGTTCAAGAAATCCTAAAGTAACAATCTAGAAATCTAAACTCCCCAGTGTTTGTGCTATGACTCAACTGACTGAATATAAAGCTGACTCAATAGAGCCAGGGGTGTAGCTGACAGGGTGGAAGGTCAAAGGTTGCGGGGTGGACGACTGTTACTGTGGTCAGCATGACTGTCACCTCCCCGTCACTGAGCCACTCACTTGTTCAAGTGATTGATGACATATTTGAAGACGTCATAGTTCTCCCTGGGGAAGCGGCGCAGGATGTCCTTCATGGCGTGAACTCGCTGATCCCGATCGTTGATCTCTGATCGGGGCGAAAGGAGACAGGAGAGGTTAGAGAGAAAGAACGAAAGCGCACACATGTGCAGGGGCGGGGGAAGCATGGCACACACTGAGACAAACTGAAATCACAGCTGACTCAACAATGCATAGCAGTGATCACACACACAGAGTTCTAAACCCGCACATGAACACACACACAGGTCCTCTGGGTTGTGCTGAGCCCAATGATAGGAGTGAGTCAGACAAGCTGATATCAGCACTCCCAACACAGCCAGTCTTATGTCTCCATGTGAGCGAGGCAGATGGAGCCACACACATACACACACCATTTCACATGTTATCCAGCTCCTTCTTCAAACCATGTGTTCACTTCTTCTGCAGTCTACAGGGTCATACGCAGAGTTCTGCAATCCATCCTGGAAGCGTTTATTTTCTAACTAGTCTTTAAACGGTGTGTGTAGAGTCTCTCTCCTGCTGCAGGCTGCAGGGTTTCATCAGGGTTTTGTCATGGCTCAGGGGCCTCGCACACACACACACACTCACTCACTGAATGATGACCGCCCTCCGGAGTAGAGGTAAATCTCTGGGCCGCGACGCTACACCTTAAATCTCCACGACAACAGATTACAAAACGCAATGGGAGTGAAAGAACAGAAAGGAAAGAAGTGTACTTGATAATCTAACATTCTGTATGACTTTTGTTTGTCTTGCTTCACAGCAAATTTGTGCATCTTCCATTGGAGGAGGAGGACCATACTCGTTGAATTTCATAACAATATACTAACTATATTGCACCATGGTGTAGCTGGAGGACAGGTAGCTTCCGTCCTCATTTCTTTTCACACCTTTATTTAACCAGGTAAGCCAGTTGAGAACAAGTTCTCATTTACAACTGCGACCTGGCCAAGATAAAGCAAAGCAGTGTGACAAAAACAACAGAGTTACATGTGATAAACAAACGTACAGTCAATAACACAATAGAAAAAATCTGTATACAGTGTGGGCAAATGAAGTAAGGAGGTAAGGAGGTAAGGCAATAAATAGGCCAATAGTGGCAAAGTAATAACAATTTAGCAATTCACACTGGAGTGATATTTGTGCAGATGAGGATGTGCAAGTAGAAATACTGGTGTGCAAAATAGCAGAAAAACTAAAGAAATATGGGGATGAGGTAGGCAGTTGGTTGGATGGGATATTTACAAATGGGCTGTGTACAGCTGCAGCGATCGGTAAACTGCTCTGACAGCTGACGCTTAAAGTTAGTGAGGGAGATATGTCTCCAACTTCAGTGTTTCTTGCAATTTGTTCCAGTCACTGGCAGCAGAGAACTGGAAGGAAAGTCAGCCAAAGGAGGTGTTGGCTTTGGGGATGACCAGTGAAATATACCTGCTGGAGCGAGTGCAAGGGATGGGTGTTGCTATGGTGACCAGTGAGCTGAGATAAGGCGGAGCTTTACCTAGCAAAGACTTGGAGCCAGTGGGTTTGGCGACGAATATGTAGCGAGGACCAGTCAACGAGAGCATACAGGTCGCAGTGGTGGGTAGTATATTGGGCATTGGTGACAAAACGGATGGCACTGTGATAGACTGCATCCAATTTGCTGAGTAGAGTGTTGGAGGCTATTTTGTAAATTACGTCACCGAAGTCAAGGATCGGTAGGATAGTCAGTTTTACAAAGATATGTTTGGCAGCATGTGTGAAGGAGGCTTTGTTGCGAAATAGGAAGCCGATTCTAGATTTAACTTTGGATTGGAGACGCTTAATGTGAGAGTCTGGAAGGAGAGTTTACAGTGTAACCAGACACCTAGGTATTTATAGTTGTCCACATATTCTAAGTCAGAACCGTCCAGAGTAGTGATGCTAGTCGGACGGGCGGGTGAGGGCAGCGATCAGTTGAAGAGCATGCATTTTGTTTTACTAGCATTTAAAAGCAGTTGGAGGCCAGGGAAGGAGTGTTGTATGGAGTTGAAGCTCGTTTGGATGTTAACACAGTGTCCAAAGAAGGGCCAGAGGTATACAGAATGGTGTCGTCTGCATAGAGGTGGATCAAAGAATTCTCCCGCAGCAAGAGCGACATCATTGATGTACACAGAGAAGAGTGTCTGCCCGAGAATTGAACCCTGTGGCACCCCCATAGAGACTGCCAGAGGTCCGGACAACAGGCCATCCGATTTGACACACTGAACTCTATCTGAGAAGTAGTTAGTGAACCAGACGAGGCAGTCATTAGAGAAATCAAGGCTGTTGAGTATGCCGATAACAATACGGTGATTGACAAGAGTCTAAAGCCTTTGCCAGGTCGATGAAGACGGCTGCACAGTACTGTCTTTTATCAATGGTAGTTATGATATCATTTTGGACCTTGAGCGTGGCTGAGGTGCACCTGTGACCAGCTCGGAAACCAGATTGCATAGCAGTGGGATTTGAAATGGTCAGTGATCTGTTTGTTCACTTGGCTTTCGAAGACTTTAGAAAGGCAGGGCAGGATGCATATAGGTCTAACAGTTTGGGTCTAGAATGTCTCCCCCTTTGAAGAGGGGGATGACCTCGGCCGCTTTCTCAGACGCTTTCTCAGAATCTCAGACGATACGAAAGATGTTGAACAGACTAGTAATAGGGGTTGCAACAATGGCGGCAGATAATCTTAGGAAGAAAGGGTCCAGATTGTCTAGCCCAGCTGATTTGTAGGGATCCAGATGTTTCAGCTCTTCCAGAACAGCAGCTGTCTGGATTTGGGTGAAGGAGAAGCGCGGGGGGTCCTTGGGCCAGTTGCTGAAGGGGGTGTGGAGCTGTTGGCCAAGGTTGGGGTAGCCAGGTGGAAAGCATGGCCAGCTGTAGAGGAATGCTTATTGAAATTCTCAATTATCATGGATTTATCAGTGGTGACAGTGTTTCCTAGTCTCAGTGCAATGGGCAGCTGGGAGGAGGTACTCTTATTCTCCATGTACTTTACAGTGTCCCAAAACGTTTTGGAATTAGTGCTGCAGGATGCAAATTTCTGTTTGAAAAAGCTAGCCTTTGCTCTCCTAACTGACTGTTTGTATTAGTTCCTGACTTCTCTGAAAAGTTGCATATCGCGGTGACGATTCGAAGCTAGTGCAGTATGCCACAGGGTTTTTTTGTGCTGGTCAAGGGCAGTCAAGTCTGGAGTGAACCAAGGGCTATATCTGTTCTGAGTTCAAAATTTTTTGAAAGGGGCATGCTTATTTAAGAAGGTGAGGAAAGTACTTATAAGAACAACCAGGCATCCTCTACTGATGAGATGAGGTCAATATCCTGGGCCAGGTCGATTAGAAAGGCCTGCTCGCAGAAGTGTTTTAGGGAGCGTTTGACAGTGATGAGGGACCCATTACGCAGTGATCGCTGAGATTCTGGTTGAAAACAGCAGAGGTATATTTAGAGGGCAAGTTGGTCAGGATGATATCTATGAGGGTGCCTGTGTTTACGGATTTGGGGTTGTACCTGGTAGGTTCCTTGATAATTTGTGTGAGATAGAGGGCATCCATCTTAGATTGTAGGACGACCGGGGTGTAAAGCATATCCCAATTTAGGTCACCTAGACGATAGATGGGGGGCAATCAATTCACATATGGTGTCCAGGGCAGAGCTGGGAGCTGAGGGGGGTCTATAACAAGCAGCAACAGTGAGGGACTTATTTCTGGAGAGATGGATCTTTAAAAGTAGAAGCTCGAACTGTTTGGGCATAGACCTGGATAGTATGACAGAACTCTGCAGGCTCTCTCTACAGTAGACTGCAATTCCGCCCCCTTCAGCAGTTCTGTCTTGACGGAAAATGTTGTAATTGGGGATGGAAATTTCAGAATATTTGGTGGCCTTCCTAAACCCGGATTCAGATACCGCTAGGACATCGGGGTTGGCGGAGTGTGCCGAAACAGTGAATAAAGCAAATTTAGGGAGGAGGCTTCAGATGTTAACATGCATGAAACCAAGGCTTTTGTGGTTGCAGAAATAAAAAAATGAGAGCGCCTAGGGACACACAGGGCCTGGGTTAACCGCTACATCACCACAGGAACAGAGGAGGAGTAGGATGAGGGTATTGCTAAAGGCTATAAGAAATTGTCGTATAGTGCTTTGGGAAATGAGATTAAAGGGTGCAGATTTCTGGACGTGGTAGGATAGATTCAGGGCATAGTGTACAGACAAGGGTATGGTAGGGTGCGAGTACAGTGGGGGTAAACCTAGGCATTGAGTGACGATGAGAGAGGTTGCATCTCTGGAGGCACCAGTTAAGCTAGGTGCAGTCAGACCAGTCGTGATGGATCGGCGGGGCTCCGTGTTGACAAAGGGTCCAGGCCAACTGGCAAGAGAGGTATTGTAGTTTGTGTACTTTGTTTGCTAGACGGGAGATGGGCCTAGTTCGAGGCTAGCTCGAGGCTAACTGGTGCATGCTTTTGGACAAGGGCGTTAGCCACAGTAGCCACTCGGTAGCAGCTAACTAGCTGCGAAGATCTGGTGTAATAGTCCAGAGCTTGTGGCAGGATTCCGGTGATGTCGTGGGGAAAAAAATAAGTCCGATATGCTCAGGGCTGATATCACTCTGTGCTGACTGGCAGGTGTTTTCCGGGCTAAAGCAGCTTGTGGAGAAGCTAAAGGTAAAGACCACTAGCAGTGGCTAACAATGACTAAATAGCTAGTAGCTAATTAGCTGGCTAGCTTCTGATGGAGGTTCCAGTTATAAGGTCTAAAAAATAGCAGATCCGTACCACATTGGGTGAGGCGGGTTGCAGGAAGGTATATTTAATTCGAAAATGGAAAAAAAGAGATCGAAATCAAATGAAATGTATACAAAAAATACAATATTTACATGGGACGAAAACAAACACGTCTTACTGCTGCGCCATCTTGGAAGGGTGCATTGACTTCAATACGAAACCTAGGAGGCTCATGTTTCTCACCCCCTTCCATAGATTTACAGTAATTATGACAACTTCCGGAGGACGTCCTCCAACCTATTAGAGCTCTTGCAGCATGAACTGACATGTTGACCACCCAATCACATAAGTGAATGAATCTGGTACTGAAAGCATAAGATACAGCTAGCTAGCACTGCAGTGCATAAAATGTGGTGTGAGTAGTTGACTCAGAGACAGAAAGACAATAGTTGAACAGTTAAATTAAATTCTTCAAAAATGAAAAGCAAAAGAGCTTTGTAGTTCCACTTCCACTTACTTTGCTAGTGAATGCAGCTAGCTAGTTTAGCCTATTCAAACACCCGGCTCAAACAGAGAGGGATGCTGTTAGCTAGCTGGATATCCAACACTGGAACACTTCCAAGTCAAGGTAAGCTTTTGTTTTATTCATTTATTGGAACAAGGGCCCACCGGTGTAACTGATAAACTGCTTGCTGTTGACTGTACTGCATGATTGTAACGGGTTTACTAACACGTTAGTTCTAGTAGCTATGTTGACCATGGCGTTAATATGGTGACAATGTAGGCTGTGAAGTTTTGGCCTGCAAAGTTTTTTTGTCTGGTCACAGAAAACTGATGTGTTGTACACTGAAGTCCACAAGCGAAGGGAAAAGGTGAGAAGAGGAGAGCAGGTAGATGCGAGAAGGAATTATACAATGATCAAAAGGATCATGCTGTTTGTATGTGGCTGCTATGAAAGTGAATTGTTTTTGCGTGTGATCAGGGGTGTATTCATTCCGCCGATTCAGTTTAAAAAAAACATCTTAAACGGAAGCAAATGGAACGAAACTTGGATAAACATACTTGCTTATGTCCAATAAAAACTCTTGTTTGCAACTGTTGGACTAATGTTTACACTCTAGATCAGCTAGATGCAGGCAAGAGAGCGCAAGGCGGTATTGAACGTGTCAATGTCTGTCACCTTGATTACTCACATTTCACTTGACCTGTGCACCTAAGTTGTAAACTTTCATTCATAGGTTGTAGCAACCTCATGATGGGTATAGGGAGAATTTGACTATCATGTAGTGGCTTAAACCTAATGATGTTACATTGAGCTGGGTGAATGGAATATGAATGGCAGTCATCCAACATGCTGTAATAGAAATAAGGCCATGATCATAAATTACATTTAAAAAAAAGAAAAAGTGTCCTCCCTTATCTTAAACAGCACCGACCACCACTGGTTTCTTCATAGAGCAAGGACAACCCTAATAACTTCTCTCCCCAGCCCCAGCACTCCCCCAAGCCTCTCCCCAGCCCAGCACCCCTTTCTCTACCCCCCCTCATCCTTCCCCCCTCCCCAGCCCCCTCTGTCCCCTCTCCCCAGACCCATGTCTTACTGAAGGCCTCCACCAGTTCGATCTGATGGCTGTAGGGCACCAGGGGTTCTGGCAGCTCAGAGAAGAAGGCCTTCATGGCCCCGGCCACCGTGTTGATGGTGAAGTCCTTCTCCACCAGGTCCAGGTTATGGTCTAGCAGAGAGACAGAGAGCGAGGGAGAGACAGAGGTTCATGAGAATAAGACACGGAAGAGAAACCTAATTTAGGACATGATCTACAAGAGACAATATGAAACGCACACACAAAAGGTCCGCCTTAAACTCGTTCGTTTCACTGCTATAGTATCACCCCACCTGGTGATGGACTAAAATACCTGACTAAACAAACCACAACACCAGCACACAATAAAAGTTCCGTATATCTTAGTTCCGTATATCACTGCTTATCCCGTTAGAAGAAACTGCACCCAATTGGCTCCAGCTCCTCGGCGAGTCTCTTTTATTCAGTGTGGCAGGTCAGCACAAGGGACCACATGGGAGAGAATGGGAATGAGGTCAGCAGCACCAGAAGCACAACTGCTGATTAAAAACTATAAACCAAGAGTAATCACAGGTGACGCCTGTCCCACTTGACACGGGCTTGTTGATCAAAACACAGAGAAAAGAATGTGAGAGAAGGGGTGAAGGAGGGGAGGAGAGAAGGATACAAATATATATACTATTAAAAACCCTTCTCTGATTACTCTCTCCGATCTATGACAAATGTGGAGGAAGAGAGGCGGGGAGATGGGGGGAGGAATAGAAAGTAGGGGGATTGATTGTGGAAGAGTTAGACAGATAGCAATGGTGAGAGAGAGGGGATAAACGAGGAAGGATGAAAAAGAGACCGAAAAGAGAGAGGATGAAAATAGGACCTGTTGTGTGCATAACAGAGCAGCTTCAGTGATAACACTGGTCCCAAGTCAGTTCTCACCCAGTAATGCCTAGTGCTTCTGATTCAGACCTGTTCTCAGACCAGGCCCCAGAGTGAGCTCCAGATCTCAGTGCTCCGGTTGAGATAAAACAGCCGACATAAGGAGAGACGAGACAAAACTAGACCGTTTTAGAATTTTGTGTGGAAGAATAGCTGACTAAAGACAGGGCATTCAGATCAAGAAGACGAGATGGGCAGTTGAGACTGTTTCCACGGTAACAGTGAATCTTCACAATGACTTCGATAACAACTTTGATACAAAGTTGCAGTGTAGTAGTGAACAAGTATCATGAAATACATGCACCAGAAACAGGGCACACAGACTTGTCAGATAAATATCAGCAAGCTAGGCTTGCTAACGGCAGCAAAATAGCTAGCTAGCGGTTTGCTTGGCTAAACACAGAACGTCAGGGCACTGCTCTCTAATTGGCTAAACAAATCCGTCTCATCCCAAGTCTTTAGCTAAGATTTGACATGTTGAACCTTGGAAACTCCAGCAGCCGACATGAGAAGTTCTAAAACTAGTCTGGTCTCGGCTGTTGTATCTGAACTGGGTGTGTGGTTCTATCGCCATGGATTACCTTTGCTGTAAAGGGTGGCTAGGTGATAGCTGATTGGGTGCTATGGTCTACCGGTGCCGTAATTTCACGTGTAATTGTATTGTCACCTTGGTCTAGGGTCCTGTTCGACTGGACACAGGACTTCGCTTCTGATTACCTCAGGCGGATTCAGCCTCACTGATTTCACACACACACACACACACACACACACACACACACACACACACCAGCGAGCATGCTTCATTAACCAAACCAATCTGGGAGGAAATTAACGGCCCACACCACACATATGCATGTACACACACACACACACACACGCTACGGTGTTAGTTAGGAAGGCCTCTCCTTCCTGCATATCCATGATACAGATGCTCCCAGGTTAATTAGGTGAATCCATTGGACAACAGGCTTCTGGACAGATACAACACACTAACACTGCACCTCCATGGCCTGTTTGTGCCTAGGTATACGTGTGTGTGTGTGTGTGTGTATTGGTGAGTGTGTGTGTGTATTGGTGAGTGTGTGTGTGTATTGGTGAGTGTGTGTGTGTATTGGTGAGTGTGTGTGCATTGGTGAGTGTGTGTGTGTGTCTGTATGTGCATAGGTCAGTACGTGTACATAGGCATTGGCCACGGGTGGCACGGGGTCTGACGACCCTACAATAATTACACTGACCAGGCAATGTTTTTCCACTCCTCAATTGTCCAGTGTTGGTAAGCACGTGCCCACCGCAGCCGGTTCTCGTTTTTAGCTGATAGGAGTGGAACCCGGTGTGGTCGCCTGCTGCAATAGTCCATCCATGACAAGGACCGATGAGTTGTGCTTTATCAAATGACGTTCTGCACACCACTGTTGTGCTGCGCTGTTATTTGCACGATTCGTGCCATTCTCCTTCGACCTCTCATCTACGAGCTGTTTTCACCCACAGGACTGTCACTGACTGGATGTTCTCTGTGTGTCGCCCCATTCTCAGTGAACCCTTGACCAGCGTGCAGGGGTGCACGTCCAGGTTTTTTGCCCTTACACGACACAGCGGATTCCAACTATCAAAGCTTGATGATTAGTTGATTATTTGAATCAGCTGTGTAGTGCTAGGGTTAAAAACTAAAACGTGCACTCCTTGGGGTCCCGAGGACAGAGTTTGGGAAAACTTGCCATAGACACTCGCGGGTTAAAAAAAAGCCCAGGAGGCCGGCCGTTTCTGAGATACTGGAAACGGCATGCCTGGCACCGATGATCACACCACACTCAAAGTTGCCTAGGTCACTTGTTTTGCCCATGCTAATGTTCAATCGAACAGTAACTGAATGCCACGATGCCTGTCTGCCTGCTTTATATAGCAACCCACAGCCACATGACTGTAGGAGTAGAGCTTTTTCGTGAAACTAATAAACTGGCCACTGAGTGTAAGGCATATTGTTGACAATTCATATTGTTGGTGTGTGTTGAATGTCTACGGTCAAAAAGAGAGGGTCTGGTAGCTCACCCTGGTCAAACTGCCTCTGCATGCTCTCCATCTCTGACTTGTTCCCACTCACCCTGTAGATCCCTTCTGTAGTGATACCTGAGAGAGAGAGCGGAGAGAGAAGCAAGAGAGAGAGAGGGAGGGATTCAGTACACTTTATCCACTTGATGCATTCAACATGACATTTTATCATCAATCCAACTCACAGTCTGAACACACACACACACACCGATAAGTACCCCTATATATCCTCTGCATAAGCAGCTCCAATAGAGTGCTGTTAGAAGCCGTGTTCTATGCAGAGATTGTGTGGTAATGAAACAACAGACACATTGGAGAGTCTATTAGTGGCCTCCCACCGAGACAGATCATAAGCGCCATCAATGAGACTCATAAAGCACCAGGGCAGGCTTGCAGAAAGTGTTCCGGTGCTTTCTGTCCTTCTGGGGCTACTAGAGTTCAAGATCCATAAAAATGACTTAATGAACTCTGGTCCCATGTGTTCCATCATCCCGCTCTTTCTCCTCCTCTCTCCTTATCATCCTCTCCTCTCTCTGCAATCCATGCCTTTAACACAGTCATGGAGAGGACAAGGGTGTGGAAAGGTGGTGAGTGAGAGCGCTAGAGAGGGGGAGGCGGGAGGGAGACAAAGACAAAATCCCGAGACAGGGAGAGGCGGGAGGAAATGAGTCTCTCAGTCAAGACCAGCAGCATCGATCCCCTCCTTCTGCCGATCAATTATCCACAAAAGCTTTTCTAGCCAGACTCCAGGGGAACAGGGGATGGAAAGCAAGATGGAGGGGAGGAGGGAGACAGAGGGAAGTGGAGGGGAGACATGGAGGGAGTGGAGGGAGAGAAATAGAAGAGAATAGCAAAAGGGGAGGAAGAGACATACTATATATGCCATTTAGCAGGCTTTTATTCAAAGTGCAAACCCTTTCCCATTAGTGGCCCCAGCAGGAATCAAACCCATGACCCTGGCGTAGGGCTGTTATGGTGACCGTATTACCGCCACTCACGAGTCATGACCACAGTCAAATTGCACGTGATCGCTGAGTCATAGCAACCAGGCTTCTCCAAAACCGCTGATGGTCATTAGTAGCCTACCAAACTTGCTAACGGCCAGTCGCTAATGGCCTGTCGCTAATGGCCTGGTACTCAGCGCTCTATTGTCCCTTTAATCACTCCGACATCAATGCAAATTCAATACAAAATCAAATCAAACACTTCACGAGAGCCCTGGCATTCAGAGTTTGAGCGGAATGGGATCACCTGTTGCTCAGTGAGAGACAGCACCTCATAGCCGGTTGAGGCACGGGATTAAATAAGTGTTCCTATAAACCCACGTTGCGCAACATTTCTATGAACTATGCTAGGCAATTGTGTGAGAAAAAAAAGAAGAGTTTTGATCGCCTCTATTAAAAAAGAGGATCTCATCAGCTTTCTGTAAGCTATATAACTATATTTATTTAGAAACGTTCCTAATATTAAGCACATTGCTTCACTTTAAAAATCGGTGTCGACTATCTGGCTGGCATGAACATGAACGGCAGGAAAAGTGTCCTCCATTCGCCCCTATTTCGACAGGTACATGGTAATGGAAAGGTGCAACATATTTAGCAGATGTATCTAAATGCTTGTGTTCGTAGCGCCAACAGAGCAGAAATATCTAACAACGCACACAAATCTAAAAAGGAATAAATAAAGGAATGTCACGATGAGCAATGTCAGAGTCCGGAGTATAAATATACACAAACGTACACTACCTTTCAAAAGTTTGGGGTCACTTAGAAATGTTCTTGTTTTTGAAAAGCAACATTTTGTTGTCCCTTAAAATAACATCAAATTGATCAGAAATAACGTGTAACGTTGTAAAAGACCAGCTGGAAACGGAAAAGGCAGACCAATTATTAGCAACCATCACTCCTGTGTTCCAGTGGCACGTTGTGTTAGCTAATCCTAGTTGATCATTTTAAAAGGCTAATTGATCATTAGAAAACCCTTTTGCAATTACGTTAGCACAGCTGAAAACTGGTGTTCTGATTAAAGAAGCAATCAAACTGGCCTTCTTTAGACTAGTTGAGTATTGGGAGCATCAGCATTTGTGGGTTCGATTACAGGCTCAAAATGGCCAGAAACAAAGTACTTTCTTCTGAAACTTGTCAGTCTATTCTTGTTGTGAGAAATGAAGACTATTCCATGCGAGAATTTGCCAAGAAACTGAAGATCTCATAGACCACCGTGTACTTCACCCTTCAAAGAACAGTGCAAACTGACTAACCAGAATAGAAAGAGGAGTGGGAGGCCCCGGTGCACAACTGAGCAAGAGAACAAGTACATTAGGGAGAACAAGTACATCTAGTTTGAGAAACAGACGCCTCACAAGTCCTCAACTGGCAGCTTCATTAAATACTACCCGCAAAACACCAGTCTCAATGTCAACAGGGAAGAGGCGACTCCAGGATGCTGGCCTTCTAGGCAGAGCTGCAAAGAAAAAGATGCATCTCAGACTGGCCAATGAAAAGATTAAGATGGGTGAAAGAAAACAGACACTGGACAGAGGAACTCTGCCTAGAAGACCAGCATCCCTGAGTTGCCTCTTCACTGTTGACGTTGAGACTGGTGTTTTGTGGGTACTATTTAATGAAGCTGCCGGTTGAGAACTTGTAAGGCGTCCTTTAAAAGTTGTCATACTGCGGCACACCCAGCGTTCTGTGGCACGTCATTTAGTTCTCAGCCATTTCTTCTGTTACTGCAAGTTATTGCTCGTTTGACCACCAGAGGGCATCTTTGAGAAGCATTTGATAATATTCCGTATTGGCATTACCAGAAAATTTAAAACCTTTTTTGTAATAATAGTATATAGGATTGATTAAGAAATTTGGTTGAATTAATTTGATTAATATTATGGTGTTTCCATTCAGAGAAAATTGTCAGTTTGTAAATTCGGGCCATTTCGCTCTCGGAGTGCAAACTGGACGTTCGGGCCAAGGAGTAAGGTTGATTTGAGCGTTCTGGCATTAACGGCAGTCATCACCCAAGCTATGTTGGCTAGCTACTTCCAGACACAAATGAGACAACTTTTTTTACAACCATTTTACTCGCCCTAGCAGAGCTGGTAAGGCCATCGTTTTGAAGTCATCGCAACAAAACAAAAATAGCAATGCTAATAGCATTTCAAATCGGTGACGTCGCTCGCTCTGAGACCTCGGCTTTTGTCGAGCGATGGGTAACAATGCTTCGAGGGTGGCTGTTGTCTTATGTGTGCAGAGGGTCCCTGGTTCGGGCCCAGGTAGGGGCGAGGAGCGGGACGGAAGCAAAACTGTTACACGGGCATAATTTTAAAAATCAGGATAATCTCCTCTTTGTACTTATGTAAGTTTGGGCAGCGTGCTCATTTGTCATCGATCGCCAGACGTTTATTTTCTCCCTACTTTTTCATTACGCAGACATAAGCACAGTTGACACCATCGAGGTGCGGATGTTTACTTTTACACAAGTTGTTTCTTTCCGGTTTCGTCTGACGAACATGATTGTAGTGGTAAAATAAAAAGGGATACATTTTTAATGGAATTCTAAGCATCACTCCAGTCAAAACAGGCTCTGCGAACGTTCGATTCCATTCATTTGCTATGGGCTCGCGCTAGTGTTCCAGTTTAGACAACGTTCTTAAGCCTAATTTTGACTCGTTCTATTGTAGCCAGATAGCCAGAGTGAATTTACGAAAGCACCCAAATGTCCATTGAGAAAGCACAACGACCATACCATTTAGCTAAGCTAAGAATGACGAGAATAATCAAGTCAATAAACGTTGGGTAGTTAGATAGCCTCTAGGCTAATATACTAGCAAGTTTGATGTATAACTACTAACGTTAGGCAGCTAGCTAACATACCGGTACATACTGCTGTAATGATATGCTATGTGGTTCATAATGATAGCTAACAAATTGTCAGCCAACGTTATTTGAAAAGTCATTACTTTATTACATTGTAATACCCCTTGGTCATTGGGCAAATCTGGTCTGTGATAAAGGGGGGGGTTCACACCTAGCTCAGCTATTAGACTATTCTTTAGTAAAGGTGGAATATTCAGTCTATTGTTCAGCTATTAGCCCTCCTCCCCAACTTGCAACAAATTGCTGTCCCCATCTCATTCCTTTCCCTTTTCCACCATCATCATTCTGCTCCGGAGTGGCTTGCCTGTGGGCGTGCTGGCAGAATATGGCAGCATCTTCGGTTGTGCATCAAGAATTCTGCATACAGTAGCATGTTTGTATGAAGGTGTGGTTACTCACAGGCAAATTGTTATATGCAATGGAGGTACATTTGTGTCTTTTGTCGAGAGCAAAACCTTTTTCATTTTCAATCAAAAATAAATTGTTCTGAAAGCAACTTTTTCCCCGACAAATTAAGTCAAAGCGGACACCTATGAAGATGGCATCTCAGGTAAACAGCACTGGGCTGTATTGACATATCCTAAAATGACATCTGCTGCTTTAGATTGAATGGTCATATCTCAGTTATTGTTTTTCATATCTATAAAAAATAATCTGGTTTCTTTACTTTCAGAGAGCGAGTTGACCAAGGGGTCGAAATTGTATATATTGCCAGATGTTCACTCTCTGAGGAACAGGCAGTGGAAGCTTTATTGCTGGCAAAAGTGTCCATAACCAGAACTAATTAAACTGTTCGGTGTTCTTTTTCTCCATCTCTGCCTGTCTTGTTGTACATGGAACCTGTCTCACATGCGTTAATTAAAAAACCCTTTAGATGTCAGCTGCTAATGTTCAGATTTACACCACATAAACACAGCCATTTTCACTATCTGTTGCTGCCAAGTCATGATTTCCCTGGGGGTTAGCCTTGCAATAACCAAGTGGTTAGACACATAGCCCTCTATATTTAAGTGTTTCAGGTACACTCCGATAGGTGTCAGCGTCACATACAGTATCTTCTATTGTTTGTCCTCAAGTGTCTGTTTTTCAGCATAAAGTTCTCCGTAGCCACTTAGTGTGGACACCAGGTGAGACCACACACACACACACACACACACACAATAAGTCTCTTCTTCACTTCCTCCCTCACCCTAAACCCTCTAGGTTATATCAGCTGTTTTGGTGAACCCCTCCCGCATCTGAACTGGCTGACAGAGGGCACAGCATGATCATAGGTGAGAGGTCACTTGGTCAGGTCAACAGGAAGTATTATAAAAGAGACGCTTTACATTGAAATACAGACAGAGATGTAGGAGTCCCCGAGTTAATGATCCAAGGTCAGTTTTGCATTTCACCTCCTGATTTAAGATGACTGACCGTGTTAAAAAAATTAAAAACAAGGCTTAATCATGCTCTCTCGTCTGCAGGTAGGTTTTGATGTGAAAGAGGAAGGCAGTCCTGTCATTGCCACCTCACCCGCTCTTAAGATAACCCTCAGGCCAAACTGGGTGCCCAAGGCTGGTTAGGAGACACCACAACTGTGATGAACAGAATATTAGGGTAGCACTGCAATCATACGCTGTCTGCCACTGTTCTTACCCCTTTCCCTTTCTGTCTGCTACACCTCTCTCCCCTTCTCATCTTTCTTCCTCCTTTTATAATGCACACCATATGTGCATTGAAGTACAGATTGAACTTGTATTTATAATATTACAATTATCATAATTACAATGCATTCGTAACACCTGGATAATGAACTTCTTTCAATAAAAGCGTTTCACATTCTCCACTGGTTGAAATTAAGTATCTCATTGAAATACTATCCCGTGTCCTCAGATTAATGCAGATGTAGGGAGTTAAATATGCACAGTTTTTTTTTCTGTAGATATAAATTACAAATCAATCATGTTTCTAGTCTATTGCATCGTTACAATGTGTAATCATTGATGTCCCAGGAGCAGACGTGGTTAACACCGTTGAAGTGTATAATTGTAATACATACATGCAGACACAGCATCACTCAAATAATGGAGTTTGAAAAAGAATGTCTCAGATTTATACCTGAATTTGCCATTCACACCTTTATTTGCCAAGGAAGAGTACATGATCAGTGAATATATTCAATGTACAGGCTACAATGTACAGGCTACAATGCGTGGTAATAACTACAGTACATGTGTATATAGGACTTGCATCCTTGGCACAATAAAGTTATTATATTCTACTCTATCCATAGGCTTCATTAATGCCATTCAGACTTGAAGTTGATACAACAACTATGATAGCTGAGGTTCATAGATAAGTTCTGAACTAATATTCATACCAAACATGTCAGGGTCCATATAGAGATCGGCTACATACTGTAGCTAACTACACATCCATAGGCATACAGTTATTTTTATTCTCCACTACACAATAAGCAAGTAAACAGTTAGCTAGCTATGTTACTTCAGCTGCATTACAAGGCAAGCTTACACAATTGTACATTCAATTTGCAGTAAATGCTTTAGCTAGCTAGATTCTTTAATCCACTATTTCACAAGACAGCAGCCTGGTTTGCTGGTTTTCTGAGGAGTCCCTAAAACATTAAACCACACAAATTACAAATTAATTCTCCTAACACTAGCTAGCTGGCTAATGTTAGCTAGTCAGATAACTTGCTAAATAGCGATTTTCGTAAATTAACTTTATGACAAAAAAATATGCCAACGTTTCTCTACATTAAGTAACATATTCCTCTCAATTGTAAATTTTTTCCTTGACTCGTTATGACGTTATAACAACTTACATCTGGTTCCACCGCAATGTTTTATCAGCCATCTTTGTTGAAGAACGCCACATGGCAAGGGTGGCTCGATCCAAAATGCGCCATTGGAACCACGCGATATGATTGGTCATATAAAAATCTTGGGACCCAAATGCATAATGAGTGCTCTAACTCCCCCTTGTGGTGGCCTGGAGCAATGACGCCGTGACGCTGGGTACCTCTAAGTCCCGCGGTGCAAGCTCGGAACTTTTAAAGGAAGAACCACTGTAGGGCAGCAGGCTGTAAGGTGCAGGAATGAGTAACCGGGTGGTAGCTGGCTAGTGACAGTGACTAAGTTCAGGGCAGGGTACTGGGTGGAGACCGGCTAGTACCGGCTATTTAACAGTCTGATGGCCTTGAGATAGAAACGGTCTCTCGGTCCCAGCTTTATTTTGTTTATGTAAAGATAAGATAAGCGAGAATATTCAGTTGAGTGAGAATATTATCACTTGTGAATGATGCCCAGCTCATGCAGTCTAAATCAAGAAAAAGTTAAAGCTCTGTGACTTTTTCAAAAAGCATAGTTGCGTGCAACATGTAGCCTAGCCCATAGGCCTATATGTTTTGTTAAGGTTTGTATCACAAAAGTGGCCAAATAACTCAAACGTAACTTATAGGCCTAGGACCCCTGGAACATATTTGGAGAGCCCATAGCCTACAGAGTGCCTAGTGAAATGTGTTCTTATAAGAGGATCCCAGCTTTCGTGATGCTATATTTATTGCTAAACAACCGATGTAGCCTGCCTGGGATATTAAAATCGTAACCACACGTAACCTCTATTTGCTATTCAAGTGCAGGCTACGGATTAATTTTATTTTTTGTGGGCCATATTCGACACACACTGAGTATACAAAACATTAAAGGGATAATCCACCCAAAACTACGAATTCCTATTGTTAAGAGTGTTAAACAGTGTTAAATAGCACTAATACGTGACAACAATATTTTTTTGTGAACAAATGTTTAATTGTGTTGTTCTAACAAGGTTGGTAGAAACAAGTGAATATCATTTTGGATAAATTTGATGCAGCTCAAGTCTACTACAAAAACCCACAATTCTACTGTATGTTCGCTCGCTCCCTGGAATGGCTGGCTGGCTAGCTAGAAAATATAGCTACATACAATAATACCAAACTCAACATGAGCATGTGAAGTAGCTAATTAGCTATAAAATTGCCTAAGCAAACTGCTCTATCAATTTAGGAGTCCAACTTACCAAGTTCAACTTGAGGTTTGTCTCTGCCACAGAGCTATAAAACAGGGTCTCTGCCCTGAGCGAGAACAACATTACCTTGCTTTCCCACAGAGATCATTTTGAGGGGATGGAAACCCCATTAGGAACGGATCGCGTGATGATTACTTTGGCAACAGCGTGACGCAGCATGACAACGTGAATGCGTTGGGTCGACAGTCAGTCGGGTGAGCAGCTTCTCCATTCATTTCATAATTGGATTCCCATCTCCTCCTTTCTATATAATATCTCCATTTCCTACAGACACAGCGCATTGCGACAGAGGCGAATTAGCTACGGTGTGTTCCTACGCGATATCCTGATTTTCACAGGCGGACCACTTCGAAGTTAAATCATGCCAAAAACATGTATCTTACCTACCCACTGACAGAATATAGGCTTTCACCAAATCGAGTTTTACAATATTTATTTCTGGGAGTGGATTATTCCTTTAAGAACACCTGCTCTTTCCATGACAGACTGACCAGATGAATCCAGGTGAAAACTATGATCCCTTATTGATGTTACTTGTTAAATCCACTTCAACTAGTGTAGAGGAAAGTGGAGAAGACAGGTTAAAGGAGGATATTTTGAGCTTGAGTATGTACCATTCAGAGGTTGAATGGGCAAGACAAAAGATTGAAGTGCCATTGAACGGGGGTATGGTAGTAGGTGTAGGGCTGTTGCGGTGACCGTATTACCGCCACACCGGCGGTCACAAGTCATGAAGGCAGTCAAATTCCACGTGACCGTTTAGTCACAGTAATTAGGCTTCTCCAAGCTCTGATGCTGGTCATTAGTAGCCTACCAAACTTGCTAACTGCCTGGTACTCAGTATTCTATTGTCCCTTTAATCATGCTAGACATCAATGCAAATGTGTTAGAAAATCTAATCAAACACTTCATGAGCTCATGTTGCGCAACGTTTCTATAGGCTATGCAATTGCGGGAGAAAAGAGAGGGATGGCCTCTTAAAAAAAGGATCATCCCATCAGATTTCTATAGGCTAGGCCTACTATATTTACTTAAACTTCACTAAGATTAAGCATATTGCTTATCTTTACAACAGGAGTATAGCCTACTTGGCTGGCATGAAAATGAACCAAGGGAAAAGCATCCTCCATTTGCTTTTTAAGTGCATAGATGACATGTATTTCTTTCCCACTGCCCCTGTTGAGACAGGTGCATGATAATGGTCCCTTCTAAATCGAAATTTCACAAATATTATTTCGTATACGTAAAGACAAGATTAAATCATGAATAGTCTGATGGGTGGCAATATTAGCCCATCACTTGTGAAGCATATACACTGCTCAAAAAAATAAAGGGAACACTAAAATAACACATCCTAGATCTGAATGAATGAAATATTCTTATTAAATAATTGTTTCTTTACATAGTTGAATGTGCTGACAACATAATCACACACAAATTAACAATGGAAATCAAATTTATCAACGCATGGAGGTCTGGATTTGGAGTCACACTCAAAATTAAAGTGGAAAACCACACTACGGGCTGTTTCAACTTTGATGTAATGTCCTTAAAACAAGTCAAAATGAGGCTCAGTTGTGTGTGTGGCCTCCATGTGCCTGTATGACCTCCCTAAAACGCCTGGTCATGCTCCTGATGAGGTAGCGGATGGTCTCCTGAGGGATCTCCTCCCAGACCTGGACTAAAGCATCCGCCAACTACTGGACAGTCTGTGGTGCAACGTGGCGTTGGTGGATGGAGCGAGACATGATGTCCCAGATGTGCTCAACTGGATTCAGGTCTGGGGAACGGGCGGGCCAGTCCATAGCATCAATGCCTTCCTCTTGCAGGAACTGCTGACACACTCCAGCCACATGAGGTCTAGCATTGTCTTGCATTAGGAGGAACCCAGGGCCAACCGCACCAGAATATGGTCTCACAAGGGGTCTGAGGATCTCATCTCGGAACCTAATGGCAGTCAGGCTACCTCTGGCGAGCACATGGAGGGCTGTGCGGCCCCCCAAAGAAATGCCACCCCATACCATGACTGACCCACCGCCAGACCGGTCATGCTGGAGGATGTTGCAGGCAGCAGAACGTTCTCCACGGCGTCTCCAGACTGTCACGTGTGCTCAGTGTGAACCTGCTTTCATCTGTGAAGAGCACAGGACGCCAGTGGCGAATTTGCCAATCTTGGTGTTCTCTGGCAAATGCCAAACGTCCTGCACGGTGTTGGGCTGTAAGCACAAACCCCACCTGTGGACGTCGGGCCCTCATACCACCCTCGTGGAGTCTGTTTCTGACCGTTTGAGCAGACACATTCACATTTGTGGCCTGCTGGAGGTCATTTTGCAGGGCTCTGGTAGTGCTCCTCCTGCTCCTCCTTGCACAAAGGCGGAGGTAGCGGTCCTGCTGCTGGGTTGTTGCCCTCCTACGGCCTCCTCCACGTCTCCTGATGTACTGGCCTGTCTCCTGGTAGCGCCTCCATGCTCTGGACACTACGCTGACAGACACAGCAAACCTTCTTGCCACAGCTCACATTGATGTGCCATCCTGGATGAGCTGCACTACCTGAGCCACTTGTGTGGGTTGTGGACTCAGTCTCATGCTACCACTAGAGTAAAAGCACTGGCAGCATTCAAAAGTGACCAAAACATCAGCCAGGAAGCATAGGAACTGAGAAGTGGTCTGTGGTCCCCACCTGCAGAACCACCCCTTTATTGGGGGTGTCTTGCTAATTGCCTATAATTTCCACCTGTTGTCTATTCCATTTGCACAACAGCATGTGAAATTTATTGTCAATCAGTGTTGCTTCCTAAGTGGACAGTTTGATTTCACAGAAGTGTGATTGACTTGGAGTTACATTGTGTTGTTTAAGTGTTCCCTTTATTTATTTGAGCAGTGTATTAGCACTTGTGAAGCATATAATTATCACATGTGAATGGTGCTCAGCATAAGAAACTGCCTTTCAAAAAAAAATGTTTTGCGCCTTTTTCAAAATCATAGTCGCACACCTCATGTAGCCTAGCCCATAGGCATATATATTTTGATAAGGTTTGTATCATAATGAAAGAGGCCAAATAACATCTTGACATTAAGCATTAAGAGGTGTAGAGCCTAACTGGCATGCATAAGCAGCACGTGCATTTCAAGTTTGGGGAAGATCATTTTCACCATAAAAATGCACCTTTACAATAAAAGCATTACATGCATAATCACATTTGTGGTCACTTTTGATAATGGGGTTTTCCCGCTAATGGAACATTTGTGCTTATAGCCTACTGCCATGTGCACATTGATGCGCTTATAATGTGAAGAAATAGCCTAATAGTTTAGCAACATGAAACTAAATGTTCTGATCTGTTGCACCAGCCACATTGCATAAAGAAGTTTGATGGGCTTTATTGCATCCCATAATTGTCCGAGACTGTTTGGAATATTTATTTCTCACACAGAATAGGTCAACTTTTGTACTATGTGGGATAATAGATTGACATAAGCTAGTGCTTTCGCTGATCGTTAGGCCTCCTCATCTTGTGGCTGACAAAAGTAAATGTGGACAGTTCTTCCAATATCTTCAATATGCACCTCAGAACTGGATAAGGATGCGTGCAGATGCGTCCCCGATGTGTCAGTCTTCACTTGTAGCCTGTGAGAAAGACCTGATCACTGTGATGAGAGCCATGTGAGTGAGATGCGTAGGAGCACGCATCACTCAGGGAGAAGGGCACAACACAGCACTCCGGGCTAAGGGCACAACGGCCACTGGTGCATTAAGGCCAAAAAGGGGATGCCGCTGTGAAATTTGAGGCATTATCAAATGCTTGTCAAAATGTGAATGAGAGACTGATGAAGTGTGTACAGCCTGTGCAAAAAAAAACAAAGCAGAGCTCATGCCTTTCAAGCGACTTTTTCAAACCATCATTAGAGTCGCATCATGAAGCCTTATAATGTATTAAAAATCAAAACATATAGCCCAACGTTTGTAGAACAACTAAAGTTAGATTAATAACTAAATGAAGCATATAGGAATACCTATTTCTTTGTTAACAGCTCCAAACAGAATAGCCGCATGCGCGTTCTCCCTCGGGAAATGGTTTAGGAAAAATATCCTTTCATTTTATTTAGCTATGTTCAATTGTATTCTTCTTACTTTAAAATAATGCCACAGAAATTATAGTGTAGCCCACAGCCATATCGCATAGTCAGATCAGGACCTAACATAAGGTCAACTCAGAGTATGCTATCCTGTTCTTCTGAAATAGACTACATTTTCTTCATATCATGTTTCCTTAGACCTGACTAAAATAAATAGATTTACTGTTGTGGTGTAGAGGCATGACAATCACCTGCTTACAAAATGTAATGACCACCACAGACCTACTCTGGTATGCTACCGCCACGCTCTTACCATACAGAGCCAGCATGAGGTAACAAGGACAGGGGAGGAAGGGGGACAGAGATATAGACAGAGGAAGGATGGTAGTGGAAATGCAGAGGTCAGAGAGCGTGATGTCGAGGTCAACTTCCATCACCTTCTTTGTTCTGAGAGCAGCTCTGGACCAGTTTCCTTTCCTCTGCAGCGACCGGGGTCAAACCAAACACTAGCACTTCCTGTGAACAGCTCATCTACATCCGGTCTTGAGCGACCATCTCCTGCTTCGACAGGACTATCCCATCTCATAATCATGACATATTTTTATTACATTTTCTTCCCCTCATCTCTCCCAGTCTTTTTCCACCTACAGTATATCAGACACCATCAAGTGATGTCCCAAACACAAACATGCCCATGATAAGCATTAAACTGAGAATGTGTGAACAGCTCTTGCTCTCTTCCTATCACTCATTCATCATGACAAACACACACACAGAAGAGAGTGGCAGTTGGCTCCGGAGGCGTGTTGGCAAAGCATCTCTGACAAGGGTCAGACTGATCCTCAGCCCAGATGTGGGGTTTGTATCAGGGTCTCATTGCCGCTGGCAACAAGCAGCCGTTTTTCCATAGGCCATCACTGGCTGCTGCCCTTTACGTCGCTAGGGAGCTCGATAGAACAAGGAGACGTGCCCACGCATGCTAACGTGCATTCATCTTCTCAATACACACAACTCACTGGGCGGGAACAGAAACCGTACTCCGTATGGAGAGAGAGAGAGAGAGAGAGCGAGAGAGAGGGTGGAAGAGGGTGGAAGAGAGAGAGTCAAATCTGAGGAAAAGAAGTGGGGGGTGCAAAAGGAGAAGAGTACGGGGAAGATGTCTCGAAAGGGAATAGGAGTGTCAAAGGGGTGAGAGGGATGGAGGTAAAGAGGGAGGACAGAGGGAGAGACTGTTGGAAGACGAGTGGGGGTGGTGGGAGCGCCCTTACACAGACATTGAGAGGGGGATGGAGGAAGGATAAGAGGATGTGAGAGGAGTGGGCAGCTCGGACAATAACGTAAGGCGGGTATGTATGCATAACGTAAGGCAGGTATGCATCAATGACTTTCTTAAAAATCAATACACACGTGTATATTTTTTTAGACCTGCATATTTAGTTGAAAGAAATTCATGTTCGCAGGCAATATTAACTAGGGAAACTGTGTCACTTCTCTTGTGTTCAGTGCAAGCAGAGTCAGGGTATATGCAGCAGTTTGGGCCGTCTGGCTCGTTGCGAACTGTGTGAAGACCATTTCTTCCTAACAAAGACCGTAATTACATTTGCCAGAATTTGACATAATTATGACATAACATTGAAGGTTGTGCAATGGAACAGCAATATTTAGACTTTACTTTCTTCTCCAACACTGTTTTTGCATTATTTAAACCAAATTGAACACGTTTCATTATTTATTTCAGACTAAATTGATTTAGTGTATTATATTAAGTTAAAATACAAGTGTTCATTCAGTATTGATGCAATTGTCATTATTCTAAATAAAAAAAAAAATATATATATATAAAAGAAAAAAAATTGGGCAGATTAATTTGCATTGGCTTTTTTTGGTCCTTCAAATAATCGGTCAACCTCTAATACAGACACACACATCTGACCTGACTAAGTTTACTTCACAGAAATAATAAGTCAATTGGAGCTCATCGCAGTAAAAGTGTTGGTACGTGATGAACAACAGGCTCTGGACACTAACACCATTGAATGTCACGATGCCGTAACGAACAAAAACATGAATGTCACTGGCAACATCATCCTTAAAATAGCCTACGTGACTTAGAAAACTGGGTGGCACACTTAAGTTGGAGTCGGAGTGTGTGTGTCAGTGTGTGAGTTAGAGCAGAACTGGGTTTCACAGTGAGAATATTCCCATTTATTGCTAGTGTTTCTCATGTAAAACATTTGGGTGTGTCGCCATCTGAGCGAGTTTGTGTGTGTGCATATTTTTGTGCATGCCTTTATTTATTCTTGCGCGTGTGTGTGTGTGTGTGTACACTGACTCCATAGTGAGAGTGTAATCAGAGGATGTGGCTAAGGGCTGTGCGTTGTGTTGCTGCAGTGAGTTCCTCCTCCCACCCGGTGCACACAGAGAAAAAAAAAAGGAGCTGAGCTTGTTCTAATTTCCTGCTCTGTGATATCGATCTGAAGGAGGGAGCTATAGGGCAGAAAATTACCACTACCCCTGAACACAGACAGAGACATTGGCATCACACAGGAGAGCGAGCGAGAGAGAGCGAGCGTGTAAGGAAAAGAGACAGGGGTATAGAAAATCTAAGCAGATGAGGACAGTGGGTCGAGAGAAGTGACTAAAAGAAAGAGACTAGATGGAGAGAGGGTCAAACGAGGACACAAGGGAATCTGCAGGGGAAGAGAGGGGGGGAAATGGTGGTTTAGGTGAAAAAGAGAGGGAGGCAGGCAGGAGGGAAACCAAGGAGCTGGTGTGTGTGCACTCAGGTACGCAAGGGTGGCAGCGAGCGCCTCGCTGGCGCCCTGACTCAAGTGCATATCTCTGGCCCCGTTACCCGCACATGACAGCGCAGAGGGCGTCTGACTTTAATCCCTGTGTGGGAAAGGTTTAAAATCAGACAAGAGATTACCCAGGAATGCACTGCCAAGAATGTCAATAAGGCATGTCATGGCTTTTGCATCCTCACACAAACACAACAACACGCAGAATACTGTGATCTCGATTTAGCATTCTACAGTCAACGCTCTCATTTGCGTCATGGAATCAGTTTCCTGCTAGAGTGTCAAAGATGTTCCATATAATAACTCCCCTGTGTATTCAGACCTGTCACTTCAACCACCTTCCCGAGACACACACACACACACACACACACACACACACACACACACACACAGACACACACACACACACACACCTCCTAGGGGGCTTGAGTAACAGCTGATGTTAGGCTGAGCGACATGCCCCTTGTGGGCCCAGGGCAGTGAGGTATTATGGAGGGGCATGAGAGCAGAGTGTGGCAGCAGGGTTAACTGAGCACAGGCCCATCTGTGCACCCAGTTCCACAAACAGAGAAAGACAGAGACACAAAGAGAGAGCGAGAGAGAGACACACAGAGAGACAAACAGAAAGATACACAATGGTCAAGGAACCTGTGCCAGGTTCATCTGCTCCACACACACTGTCAAACTCTTTCACACATCAATGTTCACGTGCATGCACACACACACACACACACACAAACAAACCCAGAAGCACTGCATAAAACTATCCCTTGTACAGAACTAATGCAGACCACACAGCACAACGAACACTGCTCCCAGGAGGTTTCCAATACAACAGAGGCCGCTTCCCAAATAATACCCTATTCCCTACATATTGCACTACATTTGCCCAGGGCCACTGCTGACTGTCACTATGGCCTCCTACAGCGCCACAGGCAAACACGAACAGCAGAACAATTCCAACAGAGAGAGAGAGAAGCAGAGGGGAAGAGAGAGAGACATCCTGCGCTCTTATCACAGGAACAGGCACAGCTCTGACTTAGAGAAAACTACAGAAGCTTCCTCAGGGGAGAACCACAGTCCCACCAGAAACTACTGATAAAACACTGACTGGGGATTGATAAGAGAGGGAGAGGAATAGAACGAGATAAAGAAGGAATGGAAAGGTAGAGTTATGTGGGCTGAAAGTGAAAGCTGTGAAAAGCAGAACGAGAGAAAGAGAGCGAGAAAGAGAGAAAAAAATGCAAAAACCTTAGAAAGAAATTGAGAAACCTGTCCAACCAAAAACAGAGACCCAGCAAACGTGAGCCTATGACTTCACTATGTTGAATCACTAAAACAATATAGAAATACACTACAGAAAAAGAACAGCACGTCAGAAATCAGCTCGATGTAATTGAAGAATCCACAAACTAACCACTTCTGTGAAAATACTAAACAAACAACACAAAGAGTAATTGTACATTTCCTCAGTGAAAACAATGTCCTGAGCAAACGTCAAATTGGCTTTTTACTAAATTATCGTACGACAGACCACACATTCACCCTGCGCACCCTAATTGACAAAACAAAGGCAAAGACTTTATGCTTTGTTGATTTCAAAAAAGCATTCGACTCAATTTGGCATGAGGGTCTGCTATACAAATTGATGTAAAGTGGTGTTGGGGGAAAAACACATGACATTATAAAATCCATGTCCACTGCTGTTAAAATAGGCAAAAAAACACATTTATTTCCACAGGGCCATGGGGTGAGACAGGGATGCAGCTTAAGCCCCACCCTCTTCAACATATATATCAACAAATTGGCGAGAGCACTAGAACAGTCTGCAGAAGCCGGCCTCACCCTAATAGAATCTGAAGTCAAATGTCTAAATGTTTGCTGATGATCTGGTGCTTCTGTCACAAACCAAGGAGTGCCTACAGCAGCACCTAGATCTTCTACACAGATTTTGACAGACCTGGGCCCTGACAGTAAATCCCAGTAAGTCGCCAGGACCACAAATACAAATTCCATCTAGACACCGTTGCCCTAGAGCACACAAAATAACTATACATAGCTTGGCCTAAACATCAGCGCCACAGGTAACTTCCACAAAGCTGTGAACGATCTGAGAGACAAGGCAAGAAGGGCCTTCTAAGCCATCAAAAGGAACATAAAATTCTACATACCAAATATCTGGCTAAAAAATACTTGAATCAGTCATAGAACCCATTGCCCTTTATGGTTGTGATGTCTGGGGTCCGCTCACCAACCAAGAATTCAGAAAATGGGATAAACACCAAATTGAGATTTTGCATGTAGAATTCTGCAAAAAATATCCCCGGTGTACAACGTAAAACACCAAATAATGCACGCAGAGCAGTATTAGGCCGATACCCGCTAATTATCAAAATCCATAAAAGAGCCAATAAATTCTACAACCACATAAAAGGAAGCGTTTCCCAAACCTTCCACAACAAAGCCATCACCTACAGAGAGATGAACCTGGAGAAGGGTCCCTTAAGCAAGTTGGTCCTGGGGCTCTGTTCACAAACACAAACAGACCCAACAGAGCCCCAGGACAGCAACACAATTAGACACAACTAACTCATGAGAAAACAAAAATATGATTACTTGACACATTGGAAAGAACTCACAACAGAGCAAACTATAATTCTATTTAGCTTTAAACAGAGAGTACACAGTGAGAGAGAATACCTGACCCAAACTTAAGGAAAGCTTTGACTATGTACAGACTCAAGTGAGCATAGCCTTGCTGTTGAGAAAGGCCGCCAAAGGCAGAAATGGCTCTCAAGAGAAGACAGGCTATGTGCTCACTGCCCACAAAATGAGGTGGAAACTGAGCTGCACTTCCTAACCTCCTGCCAAATGTATGACCATATTAGAGACACATATTTCCCTCAGATTACACAGATTCACAAAGAACTTGAAAACAAGCCCAATTTGGATAAACCCCCATATCTCCTGGGTGAAATATCACAGTGTGCCATCACAGCAGCAAGATGTGTGACCTGTTGCCACAAGAAAAGGGCAGCTAATGAAGAACAAACACCATTGTAAATACAACCCATATTTATTTCCCCTTTTGTGCTTTAACCATTTGCACATTGTGACAACACGGTATATACACAGACACATATGACATTTGAAATGTCTTTGTTCTTTTGGCACTTGTGTGAGTGTAATGGTTACTGTTCATTTTTATTGTTTACCATCTACTTCACTTGCTTCGGCAATGTTAACATGTTTCCCCATGCCAAAGGGGGAGAGAAAAAGAGAGCGAGACAGAGAGAGAGAGAGAGAGAGCGACAGAGACCTTGCTGATATTGAGGCTTGCAGCCTTTGCTCTCTGAACAGTACTATGGAATGAGCACAGGAGTAAACCAATAAAGCCACCATCTCCATCTATATGCCATTATATTGATCTCCTCAATAGTCTCAGTAATCAATAGCATCCACTCAGAACAACAATCCAGCCTCCGTGGAATGCGTGGAAGCTTACCCGTTGCCTCAATATATCGGATGCACTTGTCAATGAAGAGCGGGATGGGTCGGTCAGGTGTCACCACGTTGGCCAACGGCACGCCAAAGTAGTTGCTTTCTACTTTGGATATGGAATGCCTGGGCTTGGGCCGTGGTTTCTGAGAGAGAGAGGGGGGAGAGAGAGATGAGAACGGTGTTATCCTTTCTGTTCGTCACCCATCCAAGGCATCGATGGATTTTTAGGCCATAGATATGGACACAATTTTAACACACACACATTCCCACACTTTCATTCTTTAACATGGGCATCGAACTGTATCAACCAGCATGGCACACATACACACCCATGCAGTAGATTCTTCTCAAGGCCCACGCTGATAGGAATGTACGATTCCCATCTCTAGCTGTGGGTGTGATAACACATCTTCATTCCACTTTTCACCTCTCTATGTTTTCTTTATCCTCTGCACTCTTTCCTCTCCGTTGTCATGCTCCCTTTCCACTACACTGCATTCCTCGAACATTGTCCCATCCGAAACACAATCATCGCTTCTAGTAAGCCGCTAACCTACTGCTGTTATCAGCATTTAATTTGATCTTATAAGCTACTTCTGTGCCGTTCAAGCAGTAACTCCAGTTGTACGGTGCACTTAAATGGTGTTCAGTGGGAATGTGTTGCTGTCCCGAGAAGCGAGAGAGCAGAGCAGCATGATACTCTCAGAGTGAGCCTAGCCGCCTTGGCCGGGCCCTCTGCTCCAGTTACACCCCCCCCCATTACTTTACCCACCACCACTGACCTGCCCACCACCCTACATTCCCCTGGCTACAGTCACAACACAAGACTCTGCTCTGCTTTTTTTCTCCTTTCTACTGAGACAGGATGTGGCCAACGCTGAGAAGACAACAGACCTCTAACACACAAGGAAAATAATACACGTCCTTAATAAAAAAAACTTTAAAAAACACGAGACCAGGGTTCCATCAATGCCTCCCTCTCTCTCTGTCTGTGTGCAGTGCTAGCGGCATATTAGAAAGGAACTAGGAGATGCAGGAATTTAAATGATTCCACTTGTCGGCTGAGGAGGTTTTAAAAAGGCTGGGGAGAGGAAACGTTTCTGGCGTCTTGGTGGTGGTGGGGGGAGAGGATGAACAAGAGAGAGAGGGAGAGAGAGGCACCTCTGCCAAGTCAGCCGGCCACAGCCTGAGGTGAATGTATTTGAACAGGGAGAGAGGGTCAGATAGTTTCCACTGTGTACTCACTGCTGAGGCGGCCAGGCAGACAAGACTGGCTGGTTCTACCCTGACCTCGGATCAGACTTACAGGGACACACTCTGTTTATTATACTGACCAGGCTACAGCTGGTTCTATAGCAACCGTCACCAATAGAGTGACAGCTGATCTGGGAACCTGATGAACTTATGGCTCCCATTAAGTAATAAAGGCTTTAATGTACGTGGAGCGGAGACACAGGCCCCAGATCAGCCCTAAGGCTGTGCTCTGCAGTCTGGGGAGTCGCCATCTTAGTCCCCAGTAAGCAGTTTTGTTTTATTTGTTTTGGTGGCTTAAATTAAGTTCCCCCTATACTGGTTCCGCCAACCAAATTCACTCTAGATTTGTGATGTTACGGAGCATCGTTCAGGACATACAGTATACAACTAAACACGTGTACAGTTTATGGGGTAGAGAGACATCACTACTGTGTGTGAAAACATAAAATCTCCCCGTCCTCCCTACTGACACCCATGGTAATTATCACCCACACACAGCCAGACAGGGTGGTTTGTGTCTCTCTCCCCCAGCCAGTCTAATCATATACACTGCCTTCGCTCCCACTTAGGTGGCACTTTACGTGTCAGCCTCTCTGTGTGAATGAGAGGTATGGCAGGCAGATAAGATGGACTGTGTTGGGTCAAATGTTTCACCGCAGGGTCTGAGGGAGGGAGGGGAGGCTGATGCCCATGTATGAGTCCTATATTCACTGTATTCCCGCTTCATCAGCAGAGAGAGAGAAAGAGAGAGAAAGAGAGAGAAAGAGAGAGAAAGAGAGAGATAAAGAGAAAGAGAAAATCAGGGAATGAGGGAGGGAAGGAGAATGTGTGGGAGGAGGAGAAAATAAACCCAGGGCATGTCCCACTAGTCTCTGGGCATGTTTTGCTGCCGCACAGTTGGATCACTCGGCTGCCAATCGCTCTCTATTCACTTAATGAACAGCCCACCTCGAAACAGAGCATTTCATAAAGCCATTGGGTCTACTCTGCACAGATCTACTTGTTTTTAAAAACAAGCCACACTATGGGACTGCAGCTAGGGCTGTGGAAGTAACAGGTTTGTAATGAGTGAGTGGGTTAGAACCAGGGCTGCTTTAATCCAGGATAAAACAAAACTGCTGTACAGAGAGACCGTGTGGAGGGGAAGAGGGGGCGGTATAATAATTCTCTCTTTTTACTGTAGTTAATGACCTCATTCGGGTGACCAGTGAAAGAAATGTCAAACTAAGCCGGCAAAAATGTACCTTCGGTTTTACCAGCGTTCGTGTCAAATTATAATGAGCTGTGTCAGCACGGATTCCAAGTTTGAGAATTGTGTCCGTTTGGGGAATAATGGCCAGCACACACATAAACACTGACAAACACACACACACAGACACGCATATGAAGGGAAACATTACACACATACACAACTAGCCATAGCCTGAGCGTACACTGTGCTCCCGATTCATTAAAACAGTTTCTCCTGAGCTGGGTGACTTCAATAGCTGGAGTCTCTCTGCTTCCACCCATGATTGGGCTAGTTGGGAGGACCACTGCGAAGCAGGAGAAAAGTAGGCCCACAGAGCGAGAGAAGGCAAGGCTGATTTAAAGAACCTGGAAGGAAACCCAGACCCTCTATAGCAAGTCAGACTCCAATGAGATGGGCTCCAGTGAGCAGAGACAACACAGAAAACCTGCGCATAGCTCATGCACTCACACAGGTGAGGAAATACACACGCCAATAAACACTGAACAGTGCATTAGGAACACTGTTGCTAGGTAACTTTGATAAAAAGGTGGTAGGTGAAGACAAAACCCTATTAAAACAGATGAAAATCATCAATTAGTCTATAATAGATTGATCGAGATTGTATATGAAGTCATAGGGTGAAATCTAAATGAGTCACAGCAGTTTCTCTCTTTCTCGAGGTGCTCTATATACAGTATGTGACCGGTATAAATAATAAAAACTGAAAGTGTGAAACCTGATGTGATGTTGATGAACAATACAGACAGACACAAAACAGACACTGGAGCACATACCTTGGTGTTTCTGCGCAGGCTTCTGAGGATATTCCTCCTCTTGGGGTCCTCGCCCTCCTCGTTAATGGAGTTGTCCCCTTTGTGCGCCCCGCCCAGCTCCTCTGGTGCTTTGGGCGGCCCCAGCTCGTCGTCACTGCCGATGGAGAAGCTAGTGCGGAAGCTGCTGAACTTGCCCAGGCGTTTCGAGCGGTCGCGGTACAGCCGCGGCTTCACCCCCAGAGCAGACATCTTCCGCCTCCGCTCCAGGGAGCTGCTGTCAGCCTCGCTATCTGAGCCATTGCCACCACCGTTAGAATGCTTGTTGGCGTTGCGGATGGTGATGATCTTGCCCTGAGTGCTGTCGTGGGGCACCGAGTAGATGCTCTCCTCCTCTGTGGGCCGCTGTTTGGTCACGGCATCCACGGGCTCGGCGTAGTCCGAGGGGTCGTAGCCACCGTCGCTGCCCGGCGCCCAGGTGACAGCAGGGGGTAAGGAGCGGCGGTTGGTCCCTTGCTGGTCCATGTAGGGCCCCAGGTTGACTTTCCGTATGGTGGGCTTGGGCCGCACCTGGGGGGGGACCTTGTTGTTGAGCTTGCTCTCGAAGGTGCTGATCTCAGAGATGACTGAGAAGGCATCGCTGGACTCCAGGTCGGGGAGCTTGAAGCCCCCCAGGTGGGAGGTGAGGGTAACGTCAGGATAGGGAGGCGAGGGCTCCACGTCCTCTTCAGAGTCTAGCAGGGTGTTGATGGGGCTGGGGGAATTGCAGCGGGCCGGGCTCATGCTCTCAGTGGTGCAGGCCTCTGCTACATTATCGTACATGTGTGTGGCCTCCACTATGGTGCGTTTCTCCACAACCTCCTTCAGGAAGGGCTGGAAGAGGTCTATCCTGTGCAGGCCTCCCACCACCCCTCCAGCCCCACACACTACTGTGTTAAACCTGGCCTCAATCTCCCGGGCCAGCTCCTCCCCCTGGCTCACCTGCTCCCTGGCCGCCTCAGAGTCCGACAGCTCAGCCTGGCTCTCCCCCACCGCAAGCAACTGCACGGGAATGATGTCCTGCACCTCACACAGGAACGCACACAGGGTCTCCATGGACGCCTTGCGCCTGGCAGAATACACAGCAATGTAGCCGTGCACCAGCCGGCTTTTCCTTAGGGCAAATGAGGAGTGGAAGGAGAGCAGGGAGAGGTCGATGGTGTGCCTCTGGGCCCCCACCGTGAGCTCTAGGAGCACGGACGTGCCACTGCTCAGGCTGGAGGCCGGCCGACAGTGCTGGGGCAGCAGGAGGGGCGAGAGGAGCTGCTCCACATCATAATCGTCGCCACACATCAGGCACATGACTATCCGCAGGTCTGTCTCGGGGATGGGCTGGGAGTGAGAGTCTCTGAAGGAGGGGGGTAAAGGAGGGGAGCTGCTGCCTATGCTCCCAGGGGGCCTACGGCATTCTAACAGACCTTTTAACACCTGGTTGATCTGCTTTTCATTCACATTGCGTCCATAGCCCACCCCAGGGGAGGCGGGGTCTAGATAACCACACTGTAGCTTCCCAGCCACCTGCTGCCCCTGGAGGATAAGTGTGTGGGCCGTTTCCCCCCCAATGTCCCTGATGGACCCTACTCCCCGTTTGGTGACTAGGAGCAGGTTCATGGGCAGCTGAAATAGACTGTTTTCCCTTCGGCCTAGCGTGGACTCTCTGAGCTTCTCAATGCTCTCCACAATGTAAGATAGTGACTCCTTAGAGTTGTAGAGACACAGGACGCCATGGGGGGTGAAGGTAGGCGTGTGGAAGGAATTGACCGGCAGACGCACGTTACCCTCTATGGGCCGGAGGGACAACTCATACATTTTCCCATCCAGCACGTACCGGTCATCATTGGTGCACAAAGCCCTGATCTCATTGGCCAGTTCTCTCCCCAGGCCATCTTTACCCAGAATGACCAGGTTTATGCGATCTGCGTTCCCATCGCCCGGTTTATGGCTATCGAAGAAGGAGTATCGAGTGGGGAACTTGGAGGCTAGAACCTGTTCAATCTTACAGTCCACACAGTGTGGGCTATTTGGGCAGGTCTCCTTGGTGGGGTGGTAGACAAAGTGGATATGCTTGAGAACCAAAGCGTCCCTCTCTGCCTGCAACTTCTGCAGGGCCTTGAACCTTTGCTCCTCCCCTAACACCTCCTGGATGGCCCCCATCTTCTCCTTACTGGGCTTGGCGTCTACCTCCAGCTCATAGAAGAGCTCTGAGTACTCCAGCAGCAGCTCCTGGAAGTCCTCCTTGGCTCGGTCAATGATCTCCTTCTGGTGCCTGTTGTAGATGTCTAGGTACTCTGGTTCCACGAGCCACTGATAGAAGTCTTCATTCATGATGAAGCTGCGTGCCTCCTCCCAGGGTTTGCCTGCTGTGATGAAGGGAGAGGCACTGAGCTTCTCCTTGAACTCCCACCTCATCTCCGCTCGTTTGCGCTCATTTTTCAGGTGCTCCAGATGGCTCTCGTAAATCGTCTCAGCCACCGGGGTCTCCAGGAGATCCTGGGGAATCCTCTCATCCTCCATGTTGTCTATGTGTGGGGTGGTCTCCCAGGGGGTGTCATCCAACACAACAAACCAATGGGAGAAGTCTTGCTTGGTCTCCAGAACCTTCTGGACCCCGGACCAGCTCAGGTGGTCGATCTCATCCAGCTCAGGGACTAGGGAACCCAGTGCCTGAGGCAGGGTGCTGAGATAGGCCCTCCGCCTTCGCTCAATGTGTTCTTGTTTGAGCCTGTGGACGTGCTGCTGGAAGAGCTTCTTGGCTTTAGCAGTGCCCTCCAGGAAGACATACTCCTTGTACTCTGAGGAGGTCTGCATGCGCCGGTTTATGTTGGGCCACGTCTCATTGTGGTTCTTCACGATGCGGCTGACCAGCCACTCATAGCGGTCTTTAGCCGAGGCAATCTGCTGGCTCTGCTGCTTCAGGGCCTCAAAGTAGGGGATGATCTTGGGTTTGCCCCGGCCCTTGTCTATCAGCTGCACCAGGGTGAGGAAGGCCAGGTCTACGTTGATGTTGGAGCGTGCTGACGTCTCCACCACCTGGAGGTTCTTCTTGGCCAAGGCAAAGGTGTGAGAGTCCTTGATGTAGCGCTCCACCCCCTCGTCGCACTTGGTGAGCACCAGAACCACTGGCTTCTTGTTCTTGGCTAGCTGGTTGTAGAGATTAGTGATGAACTTCATCTGGTCGTCAAAGTTGCGGTTCATGCCCCTGCTGACGTCCACACAGAGGAGGAAGCCATCCACCATTAGCTTCCCCTCTGGCATCTGCTTCTGCTCAAAGTCCTGCTCCAGCCCTAGCTGGTCCGTGCAGAAATACATCAACTTCTCTGCAGAGGCCAGCTTGTTGGAGGCAGCCCTCTTGATGTAGGGCTGGAGGGCTGTGGAACGGTGTGGCTGGAACGTCTGGTCATCAATGAACTCTGTCTGCTCCACCACATGCATCCTGCACTCCGGCCCCTCCTCCAGCACCCGCCCCGTTTCCCCCCAGAACAGGAAGTGGTCATTATTCACCACACGTCCCCCGAAGTCGCTGGTGCTTAGCACGGAGGTGTGGTCCAGGTAAAAGTCGTCTGCGCTGGGACGGACGAAGCGGTTGCACAGGCAGGACTTGCCCACACCACACTGCCCCTTCTCCTTCTCTGTGCCGGAAAGGCCCACCACGACCAGGTTGTAGGTGGGCGCCTTTGCATCTTGCTTTTTTGCCATCATCATCGAACGCAGACACTCATCCTGCCATGCCCACAAGTTCTAGGGAGGAGGCTTCCGGGCGGTCTTTCCATGCAAAGATTCTTACTGGCCTTGGGTCTGACCCTACAAGAGAAGGAGAAAGAGGGAACAAATATATAAATAATGAAGACTGTGGGAAAGATTCAAGTCATTATTTGGAGGGTGTTCCATGTCTCATTTAAATTCCCACATCATTGCTGTGTGATGTTAATGTTTAATCTGTGACCCCATTTCACCACTGAAAGTTTCCTGAAGAGATTGGGGTCAGAAAGCTGTTGGAATGCTACACCTTAAGACAACTGCAGTACAGTCGCTATTAGCTGACGCATTCCTTCACATTTAACCTCTTTTTGACATTCTACTACCCAGCATCCTTAAAAGTAGTTTCCTTATGGCTTGTTTGAAAAACGTACAAAGCAGAACCTTATGTAACGATACATAATTCTCTCACATCTAACAGTGTTGTGTAAGCCAGCAGCAGTTCTAAAAGACGTGATGATATAGTTCTCGCAAACACACAGAGACAGAGACAGAGACACAGAGAGAGAGAGAGAGAGAGAGAGAGAGAGACCCTAATTGGGCAACTAGGGAAGACCAACTGCCTTTTAAAAGGCTGCATTGAATGTTGGCTGCTTTCCTCTATATCAAAAAAAAGTGTTTTCTGGTCCTGAAAAAAATAAAAATAAAAAGACTCTGCTGACAGACTGTAATCGCTAATTATGATCTCAAATTGCACGTCTCGTCACATTTGCCGAGATGTAATAGCGGTTCAATTTGGTATCCTGCCGTCTGGAGATATCACTTGCAGATGTTTCTTTCCATGCCCCGCACAATGTTCTCAGAGCAAAAAAAAGTTCACAGCCACACAACATATCCTATTGGCAGAACACAGGCCTACAAATCATAACTAGAGCTACAATGGGTAGAACTGAATGAGGGAGATAACATTCATGCCGTTTCGATAGGCAGGCCCTTTCTAAGCAGTCAGGCTCGCATAGACAAAGGCCCAAAGCACTAGACAGCTGTGTACAGTAAAAAAGACCCCACATCCAGTTTACGGTAATTCATCCATGTATTTAGTAAACACATTAAAACCACTGTTAATGATGAATGAATAGGGCTTTTGAGGTAGGGTTTGGAGAATACGAAATACCCACTGAATTGATTTAGTCAGAGAGTCAGTATGAAGAGAGAACTATCTGCAGAGAAAGAGAAGAGTTCAAAGTCCATCTCTCTCACACACACACAGAGACAGACAAATCCAGACACTGTAGAACACACACACACACACACACACACACACACACCACGACCACAGGTAGGACGGTTATAGGTTTAATAGTAGAAAGGGGACAATAATATAAGGGATTCAAAAGTTACTGTGCAAAGCTAGTTCCATCTACCCAGACTCTGTTCACTGTAACACTACAGCAGCGCACGCCTACTACAGTAGGTGCATCACCAAGTGGCAGCACAAAAGAGATCCATATCAAAAGGAATGTCTTGTGTTTTGATATTTGCAGAGTAAAACATGCATCCAAAAAAGGGGGGTGGGGGGGGCTGGCTGAGAGATCCAGTACACACAGTCTGTGTAACGAAAGGAGTCTGTGCCTGGGCTGCAGGTCGATAGCGGGCTGGTTGGTGATAAGACCTGGGCACCCATGGTTAATTCATTGCTCTACATCCCGCTGCAGGGCTCTGGACTGGCCAGCAGTGATTAGCCGGAGATCAATGAGCCCTTCACATAGAAAAGAGAGCAGGAGAACACTTTTTTTTCTTTTTGAAGACACTCTTATCCAGAGCGACTTACAGTAGTAGTGCACTCATCTTAAAGCTGGAATCCTTAAAATGGTGAAATGGCCACGTCCGTTTACATCCTTGCACGAGAGATTGCAGTGTGTATTGTGCTCTGTGTTTTTCAGGAAATGCAACACAACAATCCTCAGCTCGGCAACAAAAACAATAACAGCGGTGGTGGGTGGGGGCCTGGGGCGCCGTTTCCCCCCCTACTGTGGATTACACATTTAAGACCGCTTGGTGAGACAACCACATATCACAATCGTAGTAAATACATTTCTCCACAATAAAGAAGTTAACAGCAAAGACGGTGCTCGTTGGAAAAGACAAGTGAATTTAATTGTGTTTATATATATTTTTGGAAGGTGGGCAGGGACTCTGCTGTCCTAGCGTCAGGGGAAGCTTGTTCACCCACCGCGGTGCCAGGACAAAGAGCTGACCCCGTAGGGCTTGGACGGCCAAGAGACCAGAGGTGGCAGAACGGAGTGCTCGGTTTGGGGTGTAGGGTTTGAGCATAGCCTGAATGTAGGGAGGGGCAGTTCCGCTTGCTGCTCCGTAGGTCAAGCAGTCAGTGGAGTGTGCTTCCTGAAATGCAGGGCTGGGCATTGCCTCAGTCTCCTTGGTCCCCTTAAAAGGCGCTGCATGGTCATTCCAATGTCTACATTGGCTGTGCAGTATTTACGGTGATACGGCCCTCTGCAGAAGTCATACTTCCTGCGCTTCGTGGAGCAGCACAAAGCTGTTGTGAAGAAAGTTGTCAAGGAAGTGAGTTTGGGTTTATACAGGTCCTCCGCCCTCACCTACCGTCAACCAATCGGGTCAATGTGGAGCAATGAGGAGTCCTCCACAGCATTTCAAAATTTGGGGAGGTGCACAGCGATGCGATACGGAGCTCAATTTGGCTTCTGCAATTGCGTCATACTCTCCATACGGAGCCTCCGACCACATTTTCAGGTCAAGCATAATTTGGCATTTAGCAATGCCCACAGAACCCATTAGATAGACAACCGTCATTCCATTAGATGTACAGTATTCATCAGTCCCTCATGTTATGTAATAGTATAATTCACATGGATGACAATTTCTGGGCTGACCTGTTCCACTGTGTCTGGTAAACAGGTGGCCACGGAACACCATCATGCAAATCTTGGCATGTAGAAAAATTAAAAGGTAGGCTATGGTAAATATAAGAAAGAATGAGATGTCAGCTATGACATGACACCTTGACTTTGAAAAAAATAGATTTTGGTTATTGAACTACAGTAAGTGAAGTGGATTTAAATCCGGTAACGGAATTGCGTTAATGAAATTTCATCACGGGTCCCTGATCTGTAAAATCACAGAAAGGCCTAATTATGGATATGAATGTCATTCTCTTCTGGTGATGTATCCTACACAAGAAAGGTACAAATATACTATATCTTCCTTTTGATATTTGGGTTATATTCGACACACTGGCTATTATTTGAAATGAGCTCCGCCCCAAAACAAGACCAAATTTGGTTGGTCCGAACCGGACTAAATCAAATCATAGATTTCGAGCATCAAAGTACAACTCAAACTACAGTACAGGGCTTTAAATGAACCTTTTTAGCCACTCGTCCTTTGGAAAAGTAGGAGAGATTTTTGACAAAAAAAGTGGCTTGTCCCCCCAAAATAAAACAGGTCTGTGACACCATGGACCAAAAAGGTGACCAAATTGTGTTGTTACCTTCATTACTATCACTGGTATTGAAATGGAAGGCTGCTGCTTTATGAACCCATGTTTAATATGTCCTGAGCAAGGCACTTAACCCCCCTCAAAGTAAAATACTGCACTGATAAGTCTACTGTAGAAAACGCATGTGGTCCGTCAACCCTCCATCTAGAAAGCTACTGGGTGGGCAGGGCTTTTTTTTTAGAAAACTCTGCTCAAACACACCAGAGTCAGCTTATCGAGATCCTGTTGAGCGGCTGATTTTTTTAAATATTTTTTTTCAACGTTGTGTGTTCTAGCAGGACTGGAGCAAAAGCCTGCACACCCAGTAGCTCTCCTGGAATATCTTGGAGGATGGTTGGCCACCCTGCTACATTACAATTACAACCAAATACTTGTTATGTCTTTATAAAATAATTCCCACATTCAATGAACCAGGAATCAAATGGCTAAGGTGAGAGGTAGCTAACTAAGATGTTTGTCTATTTGTAAGGTTAAAATATTCAGTGTTCAGGGGAGATCTTGACAGCATAGGTTACTTTGTCAATTAGGCTATTCCAATACTTACATAGAAAGTATTGAATAAAGGAGAATCCTAGCCAATTTTGAGCACTTGACTTATTTTTACAAGCGGAGTATTACCACATTGTTTTCATCAACTGCACTCATTAACTGCGCATTGGCCATTTGCGGTTATACACTTGTGCCAGTGGAATAATACATGCTAAAAGTCTAAATAGTTAGCTAGCGAGATAGCCAATTCAAAACAGTGTAGTTTGGCTAGTTATGTACAGTAGTTAGTCTGTTGTATATCATTTTACCTGTTGTGCATCTCACTCACCATTACTTTCTCATTGCTGACCAAAAATTTGCTGTAACTGGGCAAATAACTAATCTAGCAATAATTAATAAACAAATGTTTAAAACGTGGCTATGCTCGCTTTGATCTCAAAAACACACCTCACGACTGCATGATTGAAAGACCACTCATGCCTGTCAATGCAGGCCTACAATAATTATACTCCAATGCACTCTGCAGAGATTGGGTGGACAGTGAGCAAAACATCGCATCCGGAGGACTAGCCCAATTGTTTGGGAGTCATTTTTAAAAACTTGTCCAATCGGACAGTTTAAATCTAGAAATTGCTTGTCCAACTATTTTAAAATTATTTATTTTATTTAAAAAAAAAATCTTGTCCAATTGGACAAGCATTCATGTTGAGCCCTGCAGCACAGCAATATTCAGTAAAGTAGAGTATAGTTCAGTACAAATAATGTGCTCTAAATACAACTGTCGATATTAGTTGGCAGGGGTCTTCAACATTGTGTTGATGCATTTTTGTTACCTTTTAATACTTAAGCCGAAAAGACGCAATCAACGGAGTCAAAATGTGCGCATGAGAGTAGAGCATCAATTCACAGACTGCGTAGTGTATGCTAACTTAATTGTCACTAGAATCGATCATAAACAGTTGTATTTGTTATGTTCGCTATGTGGCCCTTGTGAATTATTGTTGCGTGTTCCTTTTGTCTCACCTTACATGTCCTACAGGAGCCACCGTACCTGCCTCCTGTTACGTTGGCTCAAGAATGTGAGGCAAGTTGAGGCTAATACACCCTAGCAGTTTATAAAATAATTTAGCTAGTCTCGTTCCTTCTACATACAGTATTCTCTCTTGAATGGAGTTCCTCGCGTTTCCCAGCTATAGCCTGCCTAGGATATATGCCTGTGCTCGAAAACAACCAAGGTAGGCATAAAGTTATTGTTTTCAAATATGCATTATTGGCACTAGCAGCTAAACATATCAACGGTAAATAAAACACTTGACTATACGTGTCACAATTCCAGATGTAAAAAATGAACAAACATTCTATTTTCTGGCAAATTATCCGCTGACTTTACCAGCATTGCTTCGCGGAGACGTGAGGACAAACAGACTTGCTTTCTAATTTGAAGCGCGTCCCGTCAACCGGCGTGTGAACGCTCGTTCACGTGCATAAAAATAAATTAAAGGTTTGTGCTTTATTCCGCTAGATATTTTCTAAGACCCCTTTTCCATCTGTTTGACCAGAAATCAAAGCCTTTACTTATTCCTAAATTTTGGGATGGAAAATGGTTGAAAAATATTTACATTTCTTAAAGATGGATTCTTAGATTTCATTTGACATGCTCCTATAAAAAAACGCCACATTGGTGCTCATTGATCCTTTTACGTGGAAATGACCAGTAGCAACATGCTGGAGTGCCATGGAAAAGGCTACATTAACAAATAACCACGACATCTGCAGTGACCACACAGATTAGCAATGACCCACATGCGCTAACCATGTAAACACACACACAATTTTATTTGTCACATACACGTGTTTAGCAGATGTTAATGTGGGTGTAGCGAAATAGCTCCAACAGTGTAGTAATATCTAACAAAGCACACAATCTAAAGTAAAGGAATTAAGAATATATAACTATTTGGATGAGCAGCAGAATTGGATACAGCATATACATCCGAGACGAGTAATGCAAAATATGTAACCATTATTAAAATGACTAGTGTTTCAAGTCTATGTATATTAGGGCAGCAGCCTCTAATGTGCTAGTGAAGGCTATTTAACATTCTGATGGCCTTGAGATGGATGTTTTTCAGTCTCTCAGTCCCAGCTTTGATGCACCTGTACTGACCTCGCCTTCTGGATGATAGCGGGGTGATCAGGCAGTGGCTCGGGTGGTTGTTGTCCTTGATGATCTTTTCTGGCCTTCCTGTGTCATGGAGGGCAGGTAGTTTGCCCCCGGTGACGTGTGGGGCAGACCGCACCACCTTCTGGAGTGCCCTGTGGTTGCGCCGTACCAGGCCTACCAGTTTGAGGGTTTAAGGGGCCAAGCCAAATTCCTTCAGCCTCCTGAGGTTGAAGAGGCGATGTTGCACATTCTTCACCACACTGTCGGTGTGGACCATTTCAGTTTGTCAGTGATGTGCACGCCGAAGAACTTGAAGCTTTCCACCTTCTCCACTGTGGTCCCGTCGATGTGGATAGGGGTGCGCTCCCTCTGCTGTTTCCTGAAGTCCACAATCAGCACTTTTGTTTTGTTGACGTTGGGTGAGAGGTTATTTTCCTGGCACCACACTCCCAGGGCCCTCACCTCCTCCCTGTAGGCTGTCTCGTCATTATTGGTAAATCAGGCTTACTACTGTTGTGTCGTCTGCAAACTTGATGATTGAGTTGGAGGCCTGCATGGCCATGCAGTCATGGGTGAACAAGGAGTATAGCAAGGGGCTGAGAACGCATCCTTGTGGGTCTCAAGTGTTGAGGATCAGCGAAGTGGAGGGGCTGTTTCCTACCTTCACCACCTGGGGGCGCCCCGTCAGGAACCAGCAGCATTCCATCTCAACTGTTGTGAGACCGTTAACAACAGAGACCAAGGAAAATAGGCTCTGACGCGTTAGCGTGCTAAATGAAAAAAATAACTGCCATTGCCATAAACAATTCATAAAACGGTTCCTGGGTAAACAGCAACTATGAAATACATCAAACTACTGCCTTGAGGCTTTAGCCTTACCCTGCAAGAGTACATACAACAAGATAGATTACCAAACTATCTGTAAAAGGGAAAGAATGTACAGCGCTAGCTATATACTATCCAGATTCAGTTTGTCCAGCCACCGACAGTGTTCCAGTGACGCCTGAGGCCCTCGCTGTGTGTCTAGTGGGCATGTCCTGCCACACACTCACCGCTAGCACCTGGCTGAAGGGAATAGGTTAGGGTCTACATTCCATCTACCTCTGACCCGGAAATACATGCAGGAGGGAGTGGGTCGGTCGGGGGGGCGCTAGGTCATTGGCCTGGGTCATGTGAGCTGTTCTCCTTCCCTCGGGGATGAGGTTGGGACTAGGCCTGGAAAGGCGCATCACTTCTCCCATAATCAGAAGCACAGGAACGACAGGGACCGGTGCTGCAGTGGCCACCTGGCCGTGAAGTTTACCAACACGCGTGTCTGAGGGCAGCTGGGGGGGTTGGACTTAACTAGCCACAGGATCCAAGCATTCCAATGGTTCATTACAGGGCGTTAGCCAGAGACTGTCAACAAGGCCTGACTTTGAGCCGGCGTCTATTGGGTCTTCTCAGGCCTGTCAAATAACCCATAGCCCTGAGAACCAACCGCCATGAGAACTAAGACAATGTTAGCCTAAGCCTATGTATGCAAGGCATACATTTTATGAGCTGTGCCTGATTTGTTAAGAGGGGGGAGAAACTTCACTGTGCACATTGAGTTATTCCAATATTTCACACTAGAAAACTCTCGCAGTGGTTTCTGAGATAGAGCTGCCGCTATTTTCATATATCAGGGGACCGGGGGTTGTCACTGACAATGCCATATTTCATAAAATAATCATAACCTCTGTGATGGTGATGATGACAGAAAGCTGTAGCAGAGGTAAACCCCCCTTACTGAGAATGATGCCTTCTCTGGGCCCCATCTCTCGCTCTCTCCCACAGCCTGCTCTAATGCACTGCTAACAGCCAAACTGCTCCACATCCATCCGTCTTCTACCCACGTTCCCTTCTCTCGCTCTCCCGCGCGTCCTCAATCTCTATCTTTAACTTGAACTCAGTCGTCCCCTCCATACAGCTCTCTCATCCTTCTCATCGTATCCCCTCCTCTCTCTCCCTCCTCTCCCGCTCTCTTTCACAGGAGGCCTGCCCTCCATTAGTGAGGGCACAGGGGAGGAGAACTCTCACACGGACACCACTTCCTGCCTAGGCGAGGTTCTCTCACAGAAGAATGGATGGAGGGAAGGAGGGGGGGTGTGGAAAGAAGGGAGATGCATCTGCATGGTCACGGATTCTCTCCACACACGCACTGTAATACATTAATACAGTGACGCAAGCACAAATAAATTAAAAACAGATCATTAGCCTCTTTCACTAATGCAATGAATCCCTCTTCCATTTACCAACAGGAAGTGTATACACACACACACACACACACACACACACACACAGATTCTTTCACTAATGCAGTGTACACACGCAAACAAACAAACCAGACTACTTTTCCAAATATAGCACATACAAAATTGTTCCTAGTAAACAAACATGTAACGCTAAAACTCGGCACAAGTCATGTATTCACTAATTCCAGAGGTCACCATTGTCATGATATTATCTTAACAGACACAGTCACACACACACACACACACACTTGACGCCGATGTCATTGCAGTACACACACACACACACACACAACTCACAGGGGCAGTAAACCAGGCAGGATGGTCAGACCGCGGGTGGGATTACACAAACTCTGGATTACCAGGGACTATAGCATCTTGACATTTCCTTTATCGCAGCATGTATTCGTACGATGCTCTGCTCACGTAGCATCAAGCCAGAGATCTGCTGCCCAAATCCCCTTAGGATGCTCTGTCAAATCACTGGATAACACACACACACACACACAAAAAAAGCCCTGTCACGCTTTAACGCTCCTTAATAAAACCGGCCTGTAGTACATCAAATCCTGGCAGGGTTCTCTGTGGAGCTCTCTGCAGTGGCTTTTCTCCCAGCTAGCAGCTTGTTTACCAGCAGAGTACTGTGTGACCTTCGCCAGACCAAAGTCCAGCAGCTATTTCATTGGGTTTTACCCTGCCATGCCCTGTCACACAAGACACCACACTGAGGTAATGTCCTTTTCCTCCCTGCCTGGGGCATGAGAGACAGAGTTGGTGTTAGGGCAGGTCACTGTGTTCTTATGTAGCAAGAGATGGAAGGAGAGGGGGAAAGCAGAAGGGGGGCATGGAGGAGAATATTGCTTTGTTTTAGAGCAGGAGATAAAATAGGAAAGAGCCCTAGAGAGAAAAAGATAGTTTGGTTAAATATGTAGAGAAAAGTAGAGAGGAGGACGAGGGGTAGAGAATGACTGTTGCACAGCAGGAGGGAGAGTGGGAGGGATAGAGGAAAAGGAAGGTGTCGTAGATTGGAAAGATGGAGCAACCATCGTTTGGTTAACACAGAGAGAAGCAGAGAGCAGGGCTGGGCGAAATGGCTTCAAACTCATATCGCCATTTTTGCAAACTCACGGGTGTTTCACGAGAGATCGATTTGTGTTATGGTCTCTCTAAATAAGCGTTGTTGTATAATTAAAAAGGTCAAATCCATCGCATTTTTAAAAAAGTCAACAATAATCTATTGAATTCAGAGCTCGTGTAATTATACCTAGGCTGAATATATTTCCACAACCTTAAGACCCAGTAATAATTTAATTATTTTATCAAAATACTTATACCTGCTTTTTTTTGCAATAATCACTGATCTGGCTTTCAGGTATGCCTTTAAAAATGACATTTTTGTTACACGTGTAACCAGAACCATGTATCATGCACATTCACTAATAATGTAGCTGGCGTTATAGAACATTAACACAATCTCTCCAGCACAAGCCAACGTGCTAGTGAGTAGCCAGCTAATATTTACATTTCAACCAACTTGGATCTAGGTATAATTTCACAATCTCTGAATTCGGTGAACAATGCAAAACCGTTGTCTAGTAATGAACACACCCTTCTGTCCGTCTCCAACTGTTTGAACAGCATGCTAGCCTGTCCACTTTGTTCAGATGTTGAAATCAAGTGGCCTATCTTATTTCTCAGAATGAGAACAAGTTGCCAATCCCATCATTATTTTATGCTTATTGCACATTTCTTAAACGGACTAAACAGCTAGTACAACAAGCTTTGTTTGACTAAAATGCCGCTAGCGAAACGTGGTACTGTAATGCGCGCACAACAAACTGAGCATTCATTTTTCAGAGTCAATGTTCATTGGAACATCTGTTTTAGTAGTATCTGCTCGGCTTGAAATTTGAGGAGTTGAAACATAACCTTTCTAACCATACCCTGTTTAACGTCTCCTCTATTACAGTCAAATAATGTCTCCATCTGTTTCGGTGTCCGTATGACCGATTCTGTTGGAACAAACCTCAAATGCAAATAGCGTGTTGAAACTGGGGCAAATGGGAAGGTGCACAGCACAGAAAGGAGCAAACGAGACGAGACCAAAAAGACAACAAGTGGACAAACGCTCAATAACTAAAAATACAAAAAAATATTGGATTCTGCAATACAGGCATCTGGAATATCGAACAAAAGAAAATTCAAATGAATCGAATTCATTCGATAAACAAATTATTTAAAAAATAATAATGGCCCAGCCCTAGCAGAGAGGGAGGGAGATGGTTAAGAGCCTACTAGAGAAAGAGGGGGAAATGGGGGAGAGGCTGAGCAGATCAAGATGGTGTCACAGAGTTTAACCCTTCCAAAGCATCATGAGGCCTCTCTGACAACACAAGCCAAATGAACGTGTTAGGAACATGCACGGTGACAGCTATTAATCCCACCCACACGACACGTTCCACACTGACAAGGCCTTCCCTCTCCGGCCACACACCACGTCGGAGTCAAGGAGTGCCAGGGCGAAAGCGTTGGCTTTAGCCACGAGGCGACTCCCTACATGGACAGCCCGACAACCTTCAGCTGACATTATCCCACTGCATACCGTGCCTGCTAAAACCATCCTCTGGGTCAGTGTGCATTTAAAACACAAGTGTTCCTATTCACTCAAATTTGCCCGTGCCGACATGGTAAGAGAAGTTTGAGCCACAACAACGTCAACAGCTGCAAGACATCAGCAGGTCAGAGAGACACGACTCTCTGTTCTCCAGGATAAAGAGTTATTTGTACGCTCTCTCCTAGCAGAGCTGCGTGTCTTCCTGACTAACCCTTACAACCCCAGTCCCTGTCAGACGAGCAGGGAGGCTGAGCTGGCATTAGCACATCGGATCTCACTCTAGAGTAAAGGGGCTGTCAGCAAAACGCGGTGTTAAGAGACACCGTATTACAGCCACCACCGTCCCAGCCAAACTCAATACAGAGTGGAAACAAACCATGCACTACACAGACAGATGAGTAATAATAAACACAGGCATGCATCTTTCACTCACCCAGCCACATAAAACAAACGTGTAGAAAGGACACACACAGAGAGAGAGAGAGAGAGAGAACTGTAAATATCCCAGCATCCCCCTCCTCCTTTGGGGTAGCTATATCTCCTCATCCAGATGCCAGTCACCCACATGATTGTCAGAGCTTTGCAGGCTAATTGCTTGTGTAATTGGTCTGACAACACAGGTGTTGTAACTTTATACCCCCCCCCCATTCACTGAGGCTCTGCTTACATCAGAACCACTGTTAAAATGCTGACATCAGACCTGCTGATCCACATCTAAATGCTAACCCAAACTATTAGCAGCAGAGATGTCGAACTGAACCAGAGTCGGGGCTAATGAGAGCTGTCAGGGGCATTTCCCAGCCGGTTCTAGGAAAGAAAGCTGCTGAAATATTATGATTAGCTTCCTGCCAGAGTGACTTGTATTGCTCGACAGTTTTCACAGAGTGCCCATTCATATTCCCCACAGTACACGCACAGCTGCTATCTAGGTTAGGAGTCTTACTCAGTAGTAATCTGCCTGGACCTGCAACCTACAACCTTTCGTGGGAACCAAACAGGTGTTGTGAAGTCCTGGGGGAGGCTTTAAAGAGTAACACCAATGAGAAAGCTCTGTACCCAATAGCTATAGCTAGGGGACAGATGGCCTTCACGCGCAGATTCACACATACACTCAGGGCACACCATATGCTCCAGCAAAGATACCCGAGATTCACACTTGCTCACACACAAGCCCCCACATTAAACTACGATGCCCTCTACTTAAAATGAGAGCGTTTAAGATAGTGTTTCATCAAGAGAAACATTCATGCACTACTGAATCCCGAGACCAGGGGTGAAAGTAAGGAGGTACCGCGTCCCGGCAAAAGAGATAGGCTCATGTTTTACCGGTACGGCATGCCATCACAATAATTCAAACGAAAATGTCAAGAAAACAGGAGGCTATTACAACATTATTTACCATGACCGTGTGTCAGAGGCATGAAACATTTGAGAATGGACTTGAAAACGTGTGGTATAACCTACGCTCCAAAAAATGCCATGCGGTTTTGTCGAGAACACTGATGTTTTGCAAAGGCATAGATGAGTGGCTGACAAAGAGACTCGCGCGGACAGCAGTTGAGGCATTTATTCGGGCCTTATGACAATCTGCAAATATCATGACACTTTTTGGTGTTTTGTGTCTCTTTCCATTCACCACTGAGGCTTGAAGGTAGGAAGTGGATCAACGTGCGCTGCTAGCCTGGTAAAGGAGCCCTTTGAAGTGACTGTTTGAGAATCAGATGAAAAGTCCAAAACGGGTTGTGTTTATGCCACAATAAAAGGTAATGCATTTAAAAAAAGTAAAATGACAATCTTTGACTAGGCCTACAGAGATGCTATTGAATTAATAGTTATTCTAAATATTACAAATAAAAAATAACTCTGTTTTAGGCCCCACGGCTGGCCCACCCATTAGACCGAAGCCTAGGGCGCCATTTTCCGAGCTAAACTGACTACGAAGCATCTCCAGCAGCACCTCACATTCATTTAGCCCCGAGAACAATCATAACTCCTGTCACCCAGTGGCATGAGGGCTATTTAGGTGAGCGCTGATGTGTCGCCCCATGATAAGCAGTGCCCACTTCGCCAAAGGCAGGGGAGCAAAATATTTACATTGTCCATTCCCAGCACGCTGTCGGAGAGACGCAGCGCTCCGCCAACACTCCATCAAAATCATTTAAAAATAAATGTGGTCTACAGTAGAAAGAGTAGGTAGCCTGTGTTTTTTTTCTGAAGACCATAGACCAAAATGTACCACAGACATAATACCTATCGTTAGCTTTATATTTTTAGAAATATATATTTTTTTTAAGTGTCCAGATAATATAAAAGGCTTTTATAACAATGCTTAACTCTGTTGCCTTATTCTAGAAACAAGCTTTAAAAATGACCACACATGACGTGACTGGTCAACATGGGGATATATCGATTCTTCTCTATAATCCTTCTGAAGCTGAGCTGCGGCCTTCAATATTAGACAAAACATTTACTTTGCTATTCTGTCCCTATTAATTGAGATTCTCTTTTCAAGAAAGTGAAAATGTTTCAAAGAAGACAGCTTCTTGGGAAGCACTTCTGGATGCATAGCCAGCAGTTGAGGCAGAAAATGTATCTGGGTCGATCGAGCCTCTGTTCGGGAGGAAAGGTAACTTTTGAAAGTGCCATGCTTAGATTCATAAGGATGTATACAGCAACTGTTTCATTGCAAACAAGAAAGTCTGGTTTGACATTGGAGAAATATGTTAAGAATGACTTTCTCTGTCCATTCTTCCACAAAACTTATTTTCATTATCCACCTTTCTTTTGAGACTTTTCTCTGGATAGCAAGCTGTTTTTCATCAATCAACTATTCTAGTTTAGCGGGGAGGCAATTTTTTTTGTCTCGCCTAGGGCGGCAAAGCGCCTCTGTAAATACTGCCACCCTAGGTTGCATTTGCTTTTTGGTAGGCAGTCATTGTAAATAAGAATTTGTTCTTAACTGAATTGCCTAGTTAAATATAAAAAAAATTACATTTAAATTAAAAGTTTACAGGACAGTGCCGTACCGAGAAGAAATGTAATCTACCCCTGCCTTTCAGCATCATTGCACACAGAAGACACATGCACACAGAGGACAGGAATGCTAAATATCCTAAACAGAAACGCAAGGTGAATGAATGGAATTTTAGACGTTGGGAATGACATATTACCTCATTCATGACATTTCAAAGAGGGAGGCAATAAATAAGGTAGGGTAGGTAGCCCGTCGTTTAGAAGTGGGGTTCAGGATTGATCAATTACCTGTACACACGGTAACTCTTAATGTGTCCCTTCTAGTACATCATGTGTATAATTGTTCTTTACCCAGGTGTGTATCCTAAATGCAGTAACTGAAAAGAGGAAGTTTGTCAAACTCGCCAGACCCTCAACGATCTTGCCACGGTAGGTCAATTTCTTTAACCTGTTACAAATTGACCTTATCGGCAGAGACATATTTAGAAACATGTATACTGTGAGATCCCGCGTTAAATTGATTCCCGTCTCAAAATAGATTATTATTGGAGTTTGATTCATTCACAAATATTCAGCTGTTTTAACTCAGGCATGGTGTCTTGTGTGTGTGTGTGTGGTCTAGGAGAGGACACTCAGAGGCTGTATCCAAGAGGCAGAAATGATAATGGTCCAACGTGTTCACTAGAGGTGGTGCTTAAGAGATCATGAGTGGCTACAATTGAATTGTTAGTCTGGTTCAATTGCATGGTTACACAGGGTGTGATTGTGATTACAAGGGGGGCTTTGGACACTGAGCCTTGCTTTTCAACTTAAACTATAACATTTTCAGACAAGATAGAACTGCCAAAGGGGGCGGTGTTGCAATCTACTGCAAAGATAGCCTGCAGAGTTCTGTCCTACTATCCAGGTCTGTACCCAAACAATTTGAACTTCTACTTTTAAAAATCCACCTCTCTAAAAACAAGTCTCTCACCGTTGCCACCTGCTATAGACCACCCTCTGCCCCCAGCTGTGCTCTGGACACCATATGTGAACTGATTGCCCCCCATCTATCTTCAGAGTTCGTGCTGCTAGGTGACCTAAACTGGAACATGCTTAACACCCCAGCCATCCTACAATCTAAACTTGATGCCCTCAATCTCACACAAATTATCAATGAACCTACCAGGTACCTCCCAAAGCCTTAAACACAGGCACCCTCATAGATATCATCCTAACCAACTTCCCCTCTAAATACACCTCTGCTGTCTTCAACCAAGATCTCAGCGATCACTGCCTCATTGCCTGCATCCGTAATGGGTCAGCGGTCAAACGACCTCCACTCATCACTGTAAAACGCTCCCTGAAACACTTCTGCGAGCAGGCCTTTCTAATCGACCTGGCCGGGGTATCCTGGAAGGATATTGATCTCATCCCGTCAGTAGAGGATGCCTGGATATTTTTTAAAAATGCCTTCCTAACCATCTTAAATAAACATGCCCCATTCAAGAAATTTAGAACCAGGAACAGATATAGCCCTTGGTTCTCCCCAGACCTGACTGCCCTTAACCAACACAAAAACATCCTATGGCGTTCTGCATTAGCATCGAACAGCCCCGTGATATGCAGCTGTTCAGGGAAGCTAGAAACCATTATACACAGGCAGTTAGAAAAGCCAAGGCTAGCTTTTTCAAGCAGAAATTTGCTTCCTGCAACACTAACTCAAAAAGTTCTGGGACACTGTAAAGTCCATGGAGAATAAGAACACCTCCTCCCAGCTGCCCACTGCACTGAAGATAGGAAACACTGTCACCAATGATAAATCCACCATAATTGAGAATTTCAATAAGCATTTTTCTACGGCTGGCCATGCTTTCCACCTGGCTACTCCTACCCCGTACAACAGCACTGCACCCCCAACAGCAACTCGCCCAAGCCTTCCCCATTTCTCCTTCTCCCAAATCCATTCAGCTGATGTTCTGAAAGAGCTGCAAAATCTGGACCCCTACAAATCAGCCGGGCTAGACAATCTGGACCCTTTCTTTCTAAAATGATCTGCCGAAATTGTTGCCACCCCTATTACTAGCCTGTTCAACCTCTCTTTCGTGTCGTCTGAGATTCCCAAAGATTGGAAAGCAGCTGCGGTCATCCCCCTCTTCAAAGGGGGACACTCTTGACCCAAACTGCTACAGACCTATATCTATCCTACCGTGCCTTTCTAAGGTCTTCGAAAGCCAAGTCAACAAACAGATTACCGACCATTTCGAATCTCACCATACCTTCTCTGCTATGCAATCTGGTTTCAGAGCTGGTCATGGGTGCACCTCAGCCACGCTCAAGGTCCTAAACGATATCTTAACCGCCATCGATAAGAAACATTACTGTGCAGCCGTATTCATTGATCTGGCCAAGGCTTTCGACTCTGTCAATCACCACATCCTCATCGGCAGACTCGACAGCCTTGGTTTCTCAAATAATTGCCTCGCCTGGTTCACCAACTACTTCTCTGATAGAGTTCAGTGTGTCAAATCGGAGGGTCTGCTGTCCGGACCTCTGGCAGTCTCTATGGGGGTGCCACAGGGTTCAATTCTTGGACCGACTCTCTTCTCTGTATACATCAATGAGGTCGCTCTTGCTGCTGGTGAGTCCCTGATCCACCTCTACGCAGACGACACCATTCTGTATACTTCCGGCCCTTCTTTGGACACTGTGTTAACAACCCTCCAGGCAAGCTTCAATGCCATACAACTCTCCTTCCGTGGCCTCCAATTGCTCTTAAATACAAGTAAAACTAAATGCATGCTCTTCAACCGATCGCTACCTGCACCTACCAGCCTGTCCAACATCACTACTCTGGACGGCTCTGACTTAGAATACGTGGACAACTACAAATACTTAGGTGTCTGGTTAGACTGTAAACTCTCCTTCCAGACCCATATCAAACATCTCCAATCCAAAGTTAAATCTAGAATTGGCTTCCTATTTCGCAACAAAGCATCCTTCACTCATGCTGCCAAACATACCCTTGTAAAACTGACCATCCTACCAGTCCTCGACTTTGGCGATGTCATTTACAAAATAGCCTCCAATACCCTACTCAACAAATTGGATGCAGTCTATCACAGTGCAATCCGTTTTATCACCAAAGCCCCATATACTACCCACCATTGCGAACTGTACGCTCTCGTTGGCTGGCCCTCGCTTCATACTCGTCGCCAAACCCACCGGCTCCATGTCATCTACAAGACCCTGCTAGGTAAAGTCCCCCCTTATCTCAGCTCGCTGGTCACCATAGCATCTCCCACATGTAGCACACTCTCCAGCAGGTATATCTCTCTAGTCACCCCCAAAACCAATTCTTTCTTTGGCCGCCTCTCCTTCCAGTTCTCTGCTGCCAATGACTGGAACGAACTACAAAAATCTCTGAAACTGGAAACACTTATCTCCCTCACTAGCTTTAAGCACCAACTGTCAGAGCAGCTCACAGATTACTGCACCTGTACATAGCCCACCTATAATTTAGCCCAAACAACTCCCTCTTTCCCAACTGTATTTAATTTTAATTTATTTATTTATTTTGCTCCTTTGCACCCCATTATTTTTATTTCTACTTTGCACATTCTTCCATTGCAAAACTACCATTCCAGTGTTTTACTTGCTATATTGTATTTACTTTGCCACCATGGCCTTTTTTGCCTTTACCTCCCTTCTCACCTCATTTGCTCACATTGTATATAGACTTGTTTATACTGTATTATTGACTGTATGTTTGTTTTACTCCATGTGTAACTCTGTGTCGTTGTATCTGTCGAACTGCTTTGCTTTATCTTGGCCAGGTCGCAATTGTAAATGAGAACTTGTTCTCAACTTGCCTACCTGGTTAAATAAAGGTAAAATAAAATAAAAATAAAATAAACTAGACAGCGAGCTCTTCCAACAAATCGTGACACTTGTGAAATGGAAAACCATCTAACTCCGGAAGCTCCAAGATCTTCTTGCCTGACAAAACATGACCTATTCGGAATGTGTAGGTTCCCGTTGCTGTTTAATTTGTTAGCTGTAGCTTATTATTCAATTATTATTCATGTAATCACATCAATATTTATATTAATATTGTTTGTTGTTTACCATTTCAGGTCAGCGACATGTACAGTGGGGAGAACAAGTATTTGATACACTGCCGATTTTGCAGGTTTTCCTACTTACAAAGCATGTAGAGGTCTGTCATTTTTATCGCAACTGTGAGAGACGGAATCCAGAAAATCACATTGTATGAATTTTAAGTAATTCATTTGCATTTTATTGCATGACATAAGTATTTGATCACCTACCAACCAGTAAGAATTCTGGCGCTCACAGACCTGTTACTTTTTCTTTAAGAAGCCCTCCTGTTCTCCACTCATTACCTGTATTAACTGCACCTATTTGAACTCGTTACCTATATAAAAGACACCTGTCCACACACTCAGACTCCAACCTCTCCACAATGGCCAAAACCAGAGAGGGTGTAAGGACATCAGAAAACCATTAGTAACACACTATGCCGTCATGGATTAAAATCCTGCAGCGCATGTCCAGGCCCATCTGAAGTTTGCCAATGACCATCTGGATGATCCAGAGGAGGAATGGGAGAAGGTCATGTGGTCTGATGAGACAAAAATAGAGCTTTTTGGTCTAAACTCCACTCGCCATGTTTGGAGGAAGGAGGAGGTTGAGTACAACCCCAAGAACACCATCCCAACCGTGAAGCATGGAGGTGGAAACGTCATTCTTTGGGGATGCTTTTCTGTAAAGGGGACAGGATGACTGCACAGTATTGAGGGGAGGATGGATGGGACCATGTATCGCAAGATCTTGGCCAACAACCTCCTTCCCTCAGTAAGAGCATTGAAGATGGGTCGTGGCTGGGTCTTCCAGCATGACAACGACCCGAAACACACAACCAGGGCAACTAAGGAGTGGCTCCGTAAGAAGCATCTCAAGTTCCTGGAGTGGCCTAGCCAGTCTCCAGACCTGAACCCAATAGAAAATCTTTGGAGGGAGCTTAAAGTCCGCATTGCCCAGCAACAGCCCCGAAACCTGAAGGATCTGGAGAAGGTCTGTATGGAGGAGTGGGCCAAAATCCCTGCTGCAGTGTGTGCAAACCTGGTCAAGAACTACAGGAAACGTATGATCTCTGTAATTGCAAACAAAGGTTTCTGTACCAAATATTAAGTTCTGCTTTTCTGATGTATCAAATACTTATGTCATGCAATAAAATGCAAATTAATTACTTAAAAATCTTAATGTGATTTTCTGGATTTTTGTTTTAGATTCCGTCTCTCGCAGTTGAAGTGTACCTATGATAGAAATGACAGACTTCTACATGCTTTGTAAGTAGGAAACACTGCCAATTTTGCAGGTTATCAAATACTTGTTCTCCCCACTGTATCTGTGTCAAAACCTTCCAATTGGAGATATGGTTAAGAACTACTTCAAAACAGCTTGAATACTTTTTCACTTGGAGGTAAAACGTAGGTTGCATTTTTTTGTCAACTGTGTTTCAAATAAACGATTGAGATGGGTGGAGTAGGCCTAAACCTAAGGTGCATTATGGATTATTTTCACCTCAAAACATATTTATTTTGGGTTTTCTCTCAGCATTTCAGCTCGTGGTAATGAGAGGTCGTGAGCGCTGAAAATGGGAGCATCCTGGGGGATTTTTACAAGAAAATCTCAAATTCAACAACAAAAGAAACACGTGTGAGAGCAGCATAAAATGTGTAATTTTGTTGAAGACATGAATTATGCCACTGTAAATTGTATACGTTTGTTATTTCTCCGGGTTGCAAATAATTGCCATATAAGCTATAATATTTCAATAAAGAGACAAAACACACCTTATATTAGTGGAAATTGTGTGGTGTGATGCACCGTGCTGCCTCCCATCAAAAATAATAGTGCACGTGAGTGCACACACAGGAGGTCCCACACCGGGAAGAAGTTAAAATCTACTTTCACCACTACCGGAGACTAATTAAAACAGAATATGGAGGATATGGGGGGAGAGAGATACAGAGAGAGAAGAGAGATAGAGGGGGACAGGGAGAGATTCATGAGAGGGGAGAAGTACAGTAGAACATGTTGCTGGTACATGTGACAACACTGCCAGGTGCAAGCAAACATTTAGGGGGTTGGGGTTGTGTGTGTGTGTGTTTTCATATCAAATGTTTTTCGTATGTATGAGCTATGGGCGTCAACATGGTCGCCTGGACAACTGCCACCCCGCGTTACCTTCTGCTGTCAATGGAACAGGAAGCAATAGATGCACCACTTCCACGCCAACCTCGACTCCACACAGGACTAATAGAGCCTGCTGATGGAGTAATGCAGCTGGTCCACAACACAGAGCTTTTAAAAGCTTTCTGACACACAGCCAGGGCAGGCCCAATACATGACGTACCGGACACAGGATACAGAGAGGACGACGCCGGGGGGAAAAAGAGAGCAAGAGGAGATGCATAAAGAAAGTCGGCAAAACACAGAGGGAGACAAAATGAGGAGGAGGAAGACAACGTGAGGAGGAGAGAAAGGGAGCATGATGGTTAACACCAGCTTCGGGTGAACACTTAGCATTTGTGCTTGGCTAATGGTACCCAGGGCTACTTAGGGCTCATGCACTACAAAAGCCTCAACGTGGAGGAAAACCCCTGAACCAGGGACAGGTGTAACCGCTCTCGCACCCTCTCCTTCTGATGAATAACACAGCAGAGGCAGTGGGGGCGGAGACCTCACAGACAGAGAAGAGGGACCCACGCCCTAAATCACTCTGCGCTGCCGAAAGATACACACCATGCACAGAAAGAGAGGAATGGGGGGGGAGAATTTACGGAGAGCAGCCAAAGAAGGCGATGAGTCACTCTGCAGTGAGTAAAGCAAATGACACAATTGAAAACACCTGAACCTGCAATAGTGTCAATTAGACATAATTACTTTACTTGTTGCCACAGTAACCAACTCTTGGCGCAAAGGCAGATGGCTGCAGATGCTCGCTCACCCCCCTCCCCTGCCCTCCTCTAGCTCTCTCATTTCCCCTCTCCCCAGTGTGATTCATGTAGGAGGAACTAAAAAGGCAAACTGATAAACAGCCTATTTCCCTGCTTTAATAACCCCTCGCTACAATGGCATCCTCTTCTCAGTTCTGTAAAACAAACGAGACCTGCAACTGGCTAAGCTTGAAACCCAGAATGATGAGGTCCTGTGTGTTTCTCCTGCAGCCTAACTCGCTCTCCAGTACACACACACACGTTTATTTTGTGGTCTGACTCCCCTCCAGTGTGAGCAGATATGGGAGGAAGCTGACGGGCCCGGGGGCAGACAGCAGTCCAGAGGTTGGAGGGTTACGCTTGCTCATCCATTTTAAATGAGCCTCCAGACAAGAGGAGGAGCACGGCCATTAGAGCCCCTGCCCTGCTTCCTGCCTTCTCCTCCTGCCGGTCCAGGGCTGAAATTGACTTAGATCTGTCCACTGCCCAGCTGACCCAGCCCCTACCCACAACACACTCAGAGGAATGTTGCTCGCTGGGGGTTAAGGGTCATCTCTGATGTGGGGTTGGGTGACGGTGTTATGGGAGGCTCTCACTGTTATGGACTAGTAGGCAGCGTACATGTCAGGGACCCACACTACTAACACTAGCCTGGGTGCCAGACTGTTTCTGCTCTCTTGCCAACTCCTTATGAAATTGTCACGCCGTGTTTGGCTTGCGAATTATAATGGAGTCGGCAAAAACACAAACAGATCTGAGACCGGGCTATATGAACACCTCATGTGTGAATTGTACAATTACCAGGAACAAATCAAAGATCACCTCTATCCTCTCCCCTCCCCTCATGACCATGGCAGTTGGAGGCCACCAGCTCCCGTGAAACAGTTCTACATTGCCTGTGCAAAAACCACACTCCTCTGCCAAGGGGTGCTATGGAGCAGAAGAGGTAGGGGCGTTAAACCAGTGAAGCGCAGACAGCACCCACCACCACCCAGCCAAGAAGGCTCAGTTTGGCCTGTCCTCAAGGCCAGTCTCAGAGGACAGAAGTGGGGGGGACGGTGTGAAAAACATTATTTTACAGCTGCCTTGTGTTGATCCGTGTGGTTTAGAACCCCACCCGTTGAATTTGTTTGCTTAGAGGCAGCATGCAGATGCCAACCCCCCTCCTTCTCCCCTCCCCCCTCAAACCCCAGTCTGTGCCTCATGACTGGCACTGCTGCTCCCCGCTACCTCATTTACCAGGGTTCTCGCCTCGAATTACCGGCCAATTAAGCAGAGCCTACAAGCCCTATGACATCAAAAGGCTTCTGGAATGGAAAATAAATGTTGTCGTTGAATGGCCTAGGAGGTTTTTACTATCCTGTACTCGACTAACCAAACAAACACAGATATAACCGCATCCTCTGCAGCCAGCAATGGAAGACCACACAGTTACTCCATCACTGATGTGACGTCACCTTAGGTAGAGCACACCTCTAACACAAACATCTGGGGTCTCCACCAATAAGCGCTCTAATCCAGGGGCTCAGATATAGGAGACGCCAGGCTGTCAAAAACCACCTCACGCACACACCCTCCAATTCCCTGCCATTGTCTAGTTCTCTCCATCAATGAGCCCTGGCTAAGGTCATTATTGTGATTGTCATGTGGTGGGAAATAAGGATTACGCTGCGGTTGTCTGCTCCGTGGCAGGGGACTTTAAGGCTCTCCCTCTCCTGTCTCCATGGGGATTGGAGAACAGAGGGGGGTGTTGGGTTGAAGAGTCAACAACTTCTGGATTTTTCTCTGAGATAAGGAAAATACGTGCAAGCGCTCCGTAAGACTTGACAGGCACACTGACCAAACGACCTTGAGCGGGTTCATTCATAGCGCCGGCTGTAGGAGGGGGAAGAAAACAAGCAAAATGTGATAACATCTGAGGGAAAAAAGGTCCGGATAGAAACAAATAAACAAATTAAACCTTCGCTCCCACTGCACTCTGGAGACGAAATGCTATGAATGAGAGAAGAGGGAAGGAGGAAAGAAGGTTTTCAAAGAAACTGGGTGAAAGACACAAAAAAAAAAGATAGTGGTGAGAGACCAACTGGAAGTCTTCTCTAGAGACCAAAAACCAGCTAACACCCCTAACATCAGTGAAATGTTCTCATATGCCATCTCAAATGTTCCTAGAATTTTCCAACTATGTTTTACTGGCTATGGTAAATGGTGTGGTAACCAGAAGTGAGGCTGGCCAATGTCCCAGAGGAGGGCCACTCCTCTCGTGTGGAGTTCTCCAAGGGAGCCACTTAGCCTGAGAAAAACAACTAGAAACAAGAGAGAAGTGAAAGAGCCAAGCTCAATAAAACCAAACATTTTGACAAAAAAAAAAAGCATACACAGTGGGGCAAAAAAGTATTTAGTCAGCCACCAATTGTGCAAGTTCTCCCACTTAAAAAGATGAGGCCTGTAATTTTCATCTTAGGTACACTTCAACTATGACAGGCAAAATGGAGAAAAAAAAAATCCTGAAAATCACAAAAAAAGGAGTACAGCCTCACCTCCAGGCCAGGCACTAAACCGGGAAGCTCTGCCCTCTGTCCCAAAGTTCCCAAAGTCCCAATAGGCATATCATATGGGGTTAGCTAAGGAAGGTCAAAATACGCAGTATTTTTTTAAATGTATTTATTAAATAACACGCTGCTGGCTTTATTCTTCATTAGACTGTAGTGTTTTCAGAGAACATGGGCGTCTTACCATGAACAAAGCATCTACCTGATGAATACGGATTTTCAGTTAAGGCTTGCAAAAAAACAACAGCCAAAGCATTTGAAGCCAGCCCTGTATGTGTTCAATCAAGCCCTTATCCCCAGGGGCATGCGAACAGTCTACCAGAGTATGTACACACGCAGTGGTTAAATTGGGATTTGGGAGGGAGAAAGTTCTGGTGATAAAAAAGGCCATTCTACTCCAAAATGAATGAAAATAAAATGATGCGGAGATCTAAAATATAAATTCCCCCTTCGGAAATGAGCCCAATTACATATTGGTCCATATTATCAGGTGTGCTATTCGGCAATAAGCATTATCACCTGATGTAGGCCATCTGATGCAGCATAGCAGCCAATAAATAAAGAGGCTGAGGGTTGGTTACCCCTCACAAACATTAGGCTCTTGTTGTTAGTTTAACATATTGATGACATGAATGTCGCCACTTTATTTTTCTTCTTTTGCCACTGGCACTCAGCCAACCAAGGATCATGTACTGTGAATATAATGTAGGCCTACCTGTTACACCTGACCCTTGTTACATTAAACCCCGGTCACCCCCCCCCCGCCGCCAACATCACTCGTCCAAATGAACAGAGCATTAATCTGATCCGGTGGGTGTGACCCACCGGCCGTCACATGCTACTATAGGTGTGACTGTGACAAAAAAAACGTGCCGTCAGACACCCTCGGCGCGAGCACACACACACACACACGCAGGGCGGCATGTGAAGGCACAAACCCTCGCACAGAAGCGTGCTAACATTCTCACACAGTTCATATTTGCCAAAAGAAACTCCTCCACCCTCCCATTTCATCACCTTGCCTGGCCCTGGGGACAGTACATTCCCTCACAGTGACAGGAGTCAGAGCACTGGGAACACACACACACAGCTTAGCATACAGCATACACACATGCACAGAGCTTAGCATACAGCACACACAAGCACAAGGCACAGCCTGTGTGTGCGTTCACTACCACAGAGATAGCGCAGAGGGGCGTGTGTGTGGCGCGTGTTTGCATGGGAGGGGGCAGGGGGACATATTCATTTGAATATGCAAGCGCATTAACTGAGACTCTGGTGGGGAAGATAAGGGGGCTTCTTTATTTCAGCCTTCTGTGTGTGTGTGCATGTTCTCTCCCCTATCTGACAGTACAAGGACGCGAGAGACAGAAAAACCGAGATGGAGGACTAAAAAGAGGGGGGAAATTACAAAAAAGGAAAGGGGGAAGAAACTAGGAGACAGGATGAAGGGAAAGGGGAGAGAGAAAGGGAATTAAAAAAGGGGGGGTGAGATCAAAAAGGGTAAATCTCCCTACAAAATACACCAATGAAGTCCTGGGAGCACCCTGAGACACTGTACCACTGCTTTAACTTCTCAGTCTAGCCAATAGCACTCACTATACTTTACTCAACCAACTGTCAACCTGGCCCTGGTGTCTCATCTCCCCTGATATGAACTGGACTTTGTGAGCAGGGGCACAGACAAACAGAAGACTGTGGTAGACAGACAGTTAAAATATTGGTTGGGTTAGCCAGAGATTAGTGGTCAATGGTAGCGTGGATGACTTTGTGAGTGTAAACAACGCTTTCCTTCGTAGTGTGTCTGTGTGTAGGATTTGGTTAAACCGGAGTTGTCTGATGGGATTGGTGGAGGTACAGATGGTGTGTGCATAGTAAGATCTTCCAAAGGCCCTCTGAAAGTTAACTTTCGGTCGCTCTAGGTCACACAATAGTCTGTATGCGTGTCCTATGCATCCTGAGCAGACAGTGCGTGTGGTGTTTAACTGTGTGGATGATGTTAACAGAGTAACAGGCTAATGTGATGCTGGTATTTCTCACCACACAGAGGAAGTACTGCACAGACCTGGCCCCTCCCTCAAAAGGTTTATGGCACCAGGTAACCTAGCGGGTTAGACCGTTGGGCCAGTAACCGAAAGGTTTTTGGTTCGAATATCCGAGCCGACAAGGTGAAAAAAAAAATCTAACGATGTCTCCTCGAACAAGGCACTTAACCCCAATTTGTTTCAGGGGCGCCAAAATACTACGGGTGAACCTGCAAAAAAAGACATTTCGCTGCACTTACGTAACAATAAATCTTTTTTTTGCCATGAAACCTCCCCATGCATGTTTTAAAGTGCTGCACTGCAGGGATTCAGCGGTGTGTGTGTGTGTGTGTATGTGTGTGTGTGTGCGTGTGTGTGGTGTGCATGTGTCCGCGTGTCCTGTAAAAGAGGAACACTCGTGTAATAAGAGCTGAAGGGTGTGCTCTCCTTTTCAAAGCAATTGCACATGTGCCTTTCGTCTGACACGCGCGCACAAGCCCCACCGAGTCAATGAATAGAAGGGAAGGAGGCAGGCTACCAGGTGCAGTGTTTGTGGAAGATACGGCTTTTGTCAACCTAAGCATTTCGAAACACAGAGCTATCCCCCCCGGCCGAAGTAGAGGTCACTGCTCTCCTCCTCTCAGCGGAGCGGCACGTTCAGCAGGCAAAACAAAGCGGCCTCCAGCGTCACACACATTGCTGAGTCTAATCAAGTAAGACCACAATACAGAAGCCCCCCCACCCCCGCTTCACTGAGTGGTTATGTGATACTGTGGAGCCGTGGGAATGGTCTCCATCCTTAAGGAAGGAGAGAGAGAGAGAGAGACAGAGAGAAGGGGGCGAGAGGGAGGTGGAAAGACAGAGAAAGAGTTGGATAGGTGGACGAGACAGAGGAGAACGAGGAGAGGAAGACTGATAGGTAGAGAAAAAAAAAGAGGCCTCAAAAAAGAAGTGCGAGGTCATTTCTCCACCAAAGCTCTGCCATTCATTCTGATGATGAAACTCAACAATGGATGACTGAAATCTCTCGCAGACAGCTAACGCATGTTCGGCGCGAGCACAGAGGCCACTCCTCTGAGACAAATTGACCGCAGTTTAAAAGAACAACAGCTAAGTTACAAAACACTATAGAATAAAAGAGACTGTCGCTGCAGAGCTTGTAATGACAATTTCTAAAGACAATCAAGGTCTGTAGGGGGAGAGGGAACGAAGGACGAGGAAAGGTCAGACCTACAGTACATTTTGGCCAGTCCTCCAGCCTACATTTCCCGTCTGTTCCATCATTGACCATTTGGGACATTGGGATGTAGCCTCTTTCCGTATGATACACAGTGGGGGAGGGGAGAGCGGGGAATATGGACTGAGACCTACTTAGGCCTACAGTGGGCAGAGAGAGAGAGGAGAGCAGCCCCAGGGTCAGAGGGGAAAGGGGAATAGGACACACACACATCAGTGGGCAGTGCCAGGGCAGCCTGAGGGTCAGATGGGGAAAGGCAGGAAGTGTGTCACTAACAGGAGAAGCACTTCCACCATGGGGGGAGAGCAGGGCAGCCACAGCCCCAGGGGGCAGGATCACTCACAACACACTAAGGGTTAACGGCCTATACGGTACACACATCACTCCTAATACACGCACAGACCCCAACACAAAAGCATGTGTGATCCCATACAGTGGGCTTTGCAAACGGTGTAAATTCATCCAAACTGAAATGATCACACAAGGCTTGGTGTGGTCCCTAAATAGCCCTCCAATAGGACAACTATCCTATCAAAATCCATGACCTTCTCTGAACCAACATTTCAAATCATCCCCCCTCTCCACCTATGCATTCTAACCCCTTGTGCTGTCCCGGTCCCCGTCCCTCATCTTCCTCCCTCCCTCCTCCTGGGGGACGAGTCGCTCCATCTCTCCTCCAGTCATGTCCAACTCCAGGCGGTGGGTGGGCGGCAACACCGGCAGTGATGGTGGGATGGAATTTGCGTCTTTTAACTCCATTAGTTCCGCCTCAGCCTGGGGCCTGTAGATTATGACTAATTAAGCAGCTTAACGTGGCTTAAAACCGCCACACAGAAAGGAGAAGAGCCTTATCTGTCAACCTGCTCAAAAGATTTCTTCCTTTTCTTCCAGTGGCAAACTACACAAATTCACTCTGCGTGTCCTTTATATGCCAAGGAGATTAGCTTCATGCAGAGGCGTCGGAGAGGGCAGACACTTCTACGAGACAACAGGAGGCGTGGATGTGCGCAACATGGCGGATCGTCCCTAGCAACCTCCCGCTTACCAATAGCGGTCTTCACAATAGCATCTCCTTTATCATGTCATATTTGACAACCAAGGCTGAGGCTACTACTCACCCCCAAAAGTTGTTACCCTTTGACACTGGAGGTGCATTCAGTTTGTGTCGTTATGAGACACAGAACATGTCACTAGGGAGCTCGGTCAGTGCTACCGGTAATTAGCTGGTTAGTGGCGGTTAAACAGCAGCCCAGCGTGGTTGGACGGCAGCCGCCATATTTCACCCTGGAGCCGTGGCAGCTTTGTGGCCAACGCCATTTGAAGGCACTGGGGTTCACTTCAGCGTGTTTGCCATGCCAGAGCTCCTTCAGGCCAGCTAGGAAGTTAAAACATGTACACACACACACTTGCCTAAACACAAGTACTACCTCCATCACCGAGACAGAATGTTACATCATCAATGCGATTACACACCACTGGGCCAGGCAAGATTGCCACCGCCTCAGAAACTGGTCTGTCCTATTAACAGGGATATTTGGGGATTTTGGCCCTTTTATCTACTTCCCCAGAGTCAGAGGAACTTGTGGATACCATGTTATGTCACTGTCCAGCATGAAGAAAGTTATAAGTAGTTTCGCTATCCAATGCTAACTAGCATTACCCATAGCGCAATGACTGGAAGTCTATCTACCGACATGCTAAAAACAGTATCCGCTAGTTCATCTGACACTGGTGAAGTTGATAAAGGGCCTCATTGGAAAAAAATCCCGAAGTATCACTAAAACCTTAGTTCAACAATCAACGATCGGGATTAGAAGACAAGAGTTAGTACGACTGACGAGTAGACTGTAGAAATCCACAGAAGTTCATCTGGGACGCTCCATTTCAACCTCTCACATGGAAGCGTTTCCCGCCACGGAGAGAAGAGAAGAAATGTCCCAGAGAGATATTTGGCTGAACGAGACAAAAACACCACACAGGCCCACCTACAAAAAAGGTAGTAATAAAACAAGGCGAGGTGGGAATGAGAGTGAATGAGATCGAGATAAAAAAATAAAAAACTAGAGAGGGGAAAGGGAGAGAGCAGAAGAAAGGAATGAGGCAGAGATGGTGTCAGAGGCTGACGGATGTGGAAAAGAGAAAGAGGGACGTGGAGGGGATAGAGAAAGATCATATCTGTTAGGAGGGATTTGCCCATTGCTGGAACAGTAATTCACTAAAGCCATTCTACTGAAGCCCATCAGTCCCGATCTGGCGCCAGATTAAACGACAAAACCCCATCCCTCCCTTGTCCTCCGCCTTGTCTTTTTTAGCTGAATTTGGGAGACCTCTTAACACACACATCCAGGAGCGCGGTGTCCAATCCTATTATTTCTATGATTTCCGCCCCAAGATTCAACACACTGATGATGATAATAATAATGATGAGCGTGTATGTGCGTGGGTGAGATCTGAAGGTTCGCCGTGTAGAATCAGTTCCCCTCGCGTTCCTTCCCTCGCCCTTTTTCAGTTTGTGTCCTGCCCCGCAGGCTTTCACAGCATCCCTCCGTTCACTCGAACTACCTCCCAGTCAGTCACTCTCCCTCACCGCTCTCGCACTTTCTGTAGATCTCTCTCTCCACACACGCTGCAGGAAACTGTCGTGCCCCAGCTGTGATTACGTTGCATTATTTACCACAGTACATCAGCCAGCCAGCCCCTAGAGTACAGCCCCACAGCCTCCTACAGCAGTCTGAGCCATCAACATCCCCCGCAGCATGCAAAACAACCCCCCACCCTCCAAAACAACTCAACAGAAAATAGATGATAAAATAACAAAACAGGCAGACCTAGCTGTGCAGCCGTGGAAGCGGAGAAATGTCGTCATGGAAGGAGTGAGACACGACCGGCACATCCTAAGCATGCTTTTCAAGGCATATCCGAACCTCGTCTCCATTGCTAACATTTACTAACTCGAACCCTCCACTAAGAACAAATAGTGTACTTGCCCTTCATTTTTTATTATTTGCCATGGCCATTAGTCATAACTGCTCCTCTGGGCCATAGAGGTCAGGGTTTAGAGGTCATAGGATCCCAGTAAGAACCAGAGGGTCTTGCTCATTACGCCAATGCTCATTACGCCAAACATCACTACACACACATACACACACCAGCCAAAACAGTTTGGTAGAGTGTTTGCATATATTATGATGACATTTTGCAGTTTTTGTTCATTTTGGAGTTTTTATTTTGTATTTTGGGGGGGGGTTGTTGGGAGTTTTCATGCATTTTCCCATTTAGAAATACTGCACCATCTACTGTAAAATTGCTCGGCTAAGATCTCCTCTGCAAAACATCAAAATAAAAGACAGATTTCTTGAGTTATCTTAGATTAATTCGGACTATTTTGAGGCTATGGCGTCTCAAAATGGACAAAGTACTATTGCGGCTTCTCGTTTTTCAAGTGAATGTCTTTTAAGTGAGTATGCAAGCACACTCGTTCGGTTCGCCTAGCCGACTTCGGCTACCCACCAGCCAAACTGAAGCATGCTAACACCTTTAGAGTACAGCCCAAACCTGACAAACTAAACAGCGAGCTGCTCCTCCCCCTCCACCACCACTTCCCGCCCTTACTCCGGAATTACATCCCGAACCATTGAGGACTGTCTCCAACAAACTCTGACCCCCAGGGATGGCGGGGAGAGGCCCCATGGATGTGTTATTGGGCTCAGTGCTCCATAAATTGGATGTGTGTGTACTCAGCATTGCACAATTTTCCAGAAACTGCTCTGCTATGGCAACATAGTGGGATTTTCTGGTAGAGGGCACTACAGGATGTAGAGATGACATAGCATGAGTATGTAACTACGTGCACTCAATGGCCCTCAAACCATCATAGAAGTGTAAAACTGAGTGTATGTGCACTAATGTAATATTCAGGAAATCTCTGGTTCAAGGGCAGGCTAGTCACAGAAAGCATGACTATAAAAACCTCCACACAAACAGGCAACTGTCCTACACACAAAGCAACGTCACAAACTAGACCCGTTCATGTCAACACCCCCATGCAGATTAAAGAGAGCCTCATCTCTCCACCTCCCTCTCTCTTTTCGTCACACCCTCCCATCGTCAAACCAGTCAGTCACAGTGGAATAGAACAGGGCCTAGCGCATCCCAACCAGACGGACAGCATTCTGAACTGCCTTTTACCTAATTGGGTGACGAGGCCTCCATTGTGTTCCCCTGCATGGCCGCGACTGATCCAAGTCATGGTGTGGAATCTTGCTAGCACTCTGAGCATGCTCCCTCCACATTTCAAAACAACCGCCCCACAGAAATGTTTTCAATCTTCAGCCATGTTTCCCCCTTTCATCTCCATGACTTATGACATACAGCACATGACAATCAATGGTGGAAAAGAACCTCAAATAGAGTGTCAACATGGAGTTCTGGTCATTTTCCTTCTTTGAACCAGACAACGAGTACGTTTACATGCACACTAATAATTCAATACATTGATTATGTCAGTAGGCTGAGTACGTCATTAACTCATTCTGCTTATCAAAATGAGGTTGTTTTTGTCACATAAACGTGTGTAGCAGATGTTATTGTGGGTGTAGCAAAACGATTGTGTTCTAGCTCCAACAGTGCGGTAACGTCTAACACACACAATCTAAACTAAAGGAATTAAGAATTTATACATCTTTGGACGAGCAATGTCAGAGCAGCACAGACTAAGATACAGTAGAATAGAATACAGTACACACACACACACACACACACACACACACACACACACACACACGAGTGATGCAAATATGTCAACATTAAAGTGACTAGTGTTCAAATTATTAAAGTGGCCAGTTATTTCAAGTCTAGGTATATAGGGCAGCAGCCTCTAATGTGCTAGTGATGACTATGTAACAGTCTGATGGCCTTGAGATCAAAGCTGTTTTTCAGTCTCTCGGTCCCAGCTTTGATGCACCTGTACTGACCTCGCCTTCTGGATGATAGCGGGGTGATCAGGCAGTGGCTCGGGTGGTTGTTGTCCTTGGTGATCTTTTTGGCCTTCCTGTGTCATTGGGTGCTGTAGATGTCTTGGGGGGAAGGTAGTTTACCCCCGGTGTGCGTTGGGCAGACCGCACCACCCTCTGGAGAGCCCTGCGGTTGTGGGCAGTGCAGTTGCCGTACCAGGCGGTGATACAGCCCGACAGGATGCTCTCGATTGTACATCTGTAAAAGTTTGTAGGGTTTTAGGCACCAAGCCTAATTTCTTCAGCCTCCTTAGGTTGAAGAGGTGCTGTTGCGCTTTCTTCACCACACTGTCTGTGTGGGTGGACCATTTCAGTTTGTCAGTGATGTGCACGCCGAGGAACTTGAAGCTTTCCACCTTCTCTACTGCGGACCCGTAGCTGTGGATAGGGGGGGTGCTCCCTGAAGTCCACAATCAGCACCTTTGTTTTGTTGACGTTGGGTGAGAGGTTATTTTCCTGGCACCACACTCCCAGGGCCCTCCCCTCCTCCCTGTAGGCTGTCTCGTCATTGTTGGTAAATCAGGCCTACTACGGTTGTGTGGTCTGCAAACTTGATGATTGAGTTGGAGCCGTTCATGGCCATGGGTGAACAAGGAGTACAGCAAGGGGCTGAGAACGCATCCTTGTGGGTCCCCAGTGTTGAGGATCAGCAAAGTGGAGGTGTTTCCTACCTTCACCACCTGGGGACAGCCCGTCAGGAAGTCCAGGACCAAGTTTCACAGGGCATGGTTCAGACCCCGAGCCTCAAGCTTAATGATGAGCTATGGTCGAATGGTACTATGGTATTGAATTCTGAGGTATAGTCAACGAACAGCATTCTTATGTAGGTATTCCTCTTGTCCAGATGGGATAGGGCGTGGTGATTGCATCGTCTGTGGATCTATTGGGGTGGAAAACAAATTGAAGTGGGCCTAGGGTATCAGGTAAGGTAGAGGTGATATGATACTTGACTAGTCTCAAAGCACTTCATGATGACAGAAGTAAGTGCTTCAGGGCGAGAGTCATTTAGTTCAGTAACCTTTGCATTATTGGGTACAGGAACAATGGTGGACATCTTGAAGTGTGTAGGGACAGCAGACGGGGATAGGGAGAGATTGAATATGTCCGTAAACACTCCAGCCATCTGGTCTGTGCATGCTCTGAGGACGTGGCTAGGGATGCCGTCTGGGCCAGCAGTCCTTCGAGGGTTAACACGGAGAAGGAGAGCCCACAGTCCTTGGTAGCGGGCTGCGTCAGTGGCACGGTGTTATCCTCAAAGCGGGCGAAGGTGTTTAGCTTGTCCGGAAGCAAGACGGTGTACGCGACGTGGCTGATTTTCCCTTTGTAGTCCATGATTATCTGTAGATCCTGCCACATACGTCTCATGTCTGAGCCATTGAATTGTGACTCCACTTTGTCTCTATACTGATGTTTCTCCTGTTTGTGTTTGATTACCTTACAGAGGGAATAACTACACTGTTTGTATTCGCCCATATTCCCAGTCACCTTGCCATGGTTAATAAATGTGATCGTTTGTGCTTTCAGTTTTGCATGAATGCCTCTATCAATGCAGGGTTTCTGGTTAGTGTAGGTTTTAATGGTCACAGTGGGTACAACATATCCAATACACTTCCAGATAGACGAATACACTAATACAGTGACTGAGTTTACGTTGTTCGCGGAGGCATATCCCAGTCAGCGTGATTAAAACAATCGAAGCATGGATTCCGATTGGTCAGTCCAGCGTTGAATAGTCCTTAGCACGGGTACTTCCCGTTTGAGTGTCTGCCTATAGGAAGGGAGGAGCAAAATTAAGTTGTGATCAGATTTGACGAAGAGAGGGTGGCGGAGGGCCTTGTAGGCATCCCGGAAGTTGGAGTAGCAGTGGTCGAGTGTTTTAGCAGCGCGAGTACCACAGTCAATGTGTTGATAGAACTTCGGTAATGTTTTAATTAAATGTGCTTTGTTAAAATCCCCAGCTACAATAAATGCAGCCTCGGGATATGTGGTTTCCAGTTTGCATGAAGTACAGTGAAATTCTTTGAGGGACATTGTGATATCGGCTTGAGGGGGAATATACATGGATGTGACTATAACCGACAAGAATCCTCTTGGGGAGGTAATACGGTCGGCATTTGATTGTGAGGTATTCTAGGTCGGGTGAACAAAAGGACTTGAGTTACTGTATGTTACCACAATCACACCATGAGTAGATAATCATGAAACATACACCCCTGACTTTCTTCTTCTTCCCCGAGAGTTCTTCATTTCTGTCTGTGCGATGAACTGAGAACCTAGCTGGCTGTATGGACGGGGACAGTATATCCCGAGATAGCCATGTATCCGTGAAACAGAATGTGTTACAATTCCTGATGTCTCTCTGGAAGGAAATCCTCGCCCTGAGCTCGTCAACTTTATTATCCAGAGACTGAACATTAGCGAGTAATATACTCGGAAGCGGTGGGTGGTGTGCACGCCTCCCGGGTCAGACTAAAAGTCCCCTACGAATACCTCTTTTCCACCGGCGGTGTTTTGGAACAGCCTCTGGAATCAGTTCAATTGCCCTGAGGGGTACGAACAAAGGATCCGATTCGGGAAAGTCGTGTTCCTAGTCGTAATGCTGGCGAGTTACCGCTGCTCTGATATCCAAAAGTTCTTCCCGGCTGTATATAATAACAAAAAATGTCCTGGGCTAATAATGTAAGAAATAACTTTAAAAAACAAAATACTCCAAAGTTTCCTAAGAGCTAGAAGCATGGCAGCCCTATCCATCGGCGCCATTAAATCAGCATAAAGGTCAAAATCGACATAAGCACACGCAGATTAAAACCTGTTTTTCTGAGCAATCTTACAAATTCTTAGGACATGTAACTCCTTTTAAATCAGAGCTCCAGCCTCCCTCTTCTGCGCAAGTGAAATGAGTTCTGAAAAACTGAACGTATGCATCTTAGAAAAAGCTCACATAACTTGATATATGTCCAAACTCAGAAACAAATAGGTCTCCCTTAAATAACATGGTCGCTGTGGTATAACATTTATTTTGAGTGCCATCAAGTAGCCTGATTTCAGACGTGTCCATGTAAAACAGGATGAAATCGTTCTTCAGGCAAAGGACGTAAACATTTAAAAATCAAACTAGCTATTATATTCATCTGACTATCCACAATAAATCACATTTCTGTGCGCATGTAACCGTACCCAATGCCTATATCTGAACTGTAGTTCAACTAGGTGCCCTCCCTGGCATGGGGTTGAACTCCAATGATGAACCACTTGCAATAAACGGTCCTGCCCTTATCGGTCTTTAGTCTTTGACCTAGAATCTACACGCTAATTTAATGTCTTTCTTGCTCTTATCATCCAAGTCACCATTTCTTCAGTTTTCACAGGGCTGTTACAAAATGCTGGAGCTCAAAATCCTCCAAACTACAAAAGGAAATTAACTGTGATGTAAGAGCTTTGGACCCTGGGAGTCCTGCTGCATCCTGGGGAATCAGGGTGCCGAAAGATCATTTCCCCTCGATTGATGATCCACATCACCTCCCCAAACCCACAGCTAGCCTAAAGCATAGGTCTTTTGGGTTTACTACCTTGGGGTAATAATGGATTTGATGTGACTGAATGTGTTGCTTGTTGCCACAACATTGGCATCTCACAGCGATCATTCGAAATGTCTTCTTGGCCATATCAACAAAGAAGAGACTTCTTTGCACATGTTAGCCTGAGAGACACTAAAGCGCGAGGGCAAGAGGGGAGAAAGGGGACAGTGATAGGAAAGAGACGGGAGAGAGAAGAGAGACCGTATGAAGCGGTCGTAGTCGAGCGGCTCATGACTCCTGTCCTGGGAGCGCCCCATCCATCTTCTGGGCGGCGGAGCTTGCGGTTTTATGGCCGTTTCCCCAGCTGGATAACACTGACATCATTAGCTAAGTGGTGGCGAGATGACAGGCCGATCGATAACGCCGGGCCAAGTCATCCTTAAGCAGAGGCCCGCAAGCCCTGGCCTGGACCCAGGCAAGATAAGGGACGTGTCGGCCGCTATATTAAAGAATGGCTATGAACATCCACCTTCTCTTATCCACGGTCATGTAATAGCTATAACAACTCTGAGCGATAGGTTATGGAGCAGTAAGATGGTGGGGGAAGGTAAAGAGGGGTCAGTGGTAAAGAGGGGTAAGTGGTGAGGGTGTGTGTGTGTGTGTGTGTAATGGGCCGGGGCCAGTGTCACCTGTGCTATCTATCTAGATGTCCTTGTGATTGCTTTAAATAAATCATAATTTCAGCTTTCAAGACTTCGTTGACAACATATCAGCGTCCACTCCCTGGGTCTCTGTGCTCGGAGTTTAAATTCACTAGGTAAACAAATCAAAAAAATTACAGATCTTCAAGTAGGTAATAATTTGGAAGGTAAAAGTACCTTAAGCAAGCTTCCAGTTGGAAATGGATCCTCACATGCCATCCCTACCTGCAAAATGTTCTTTTTTGTATGTGTGCACTTAATATTCTGTGAGCATGCACGCACAAATACATGTTATCGTGGAATTGCCCCATACACTTACTTTTACACTTTGAAAATGTATGCCAAGCAAAAACTTCTGATTCAAAAGATGAACAAACAATACACCTACAGCACATTCGGAAATTATTCAGACCCCTTGACTTTGTAAATTTTGTATGTTACAGGCTTATTCTAAAAATGATACAATTATCCCCTCCCCCCCTCAATCTACACACAATACCCCATAATGATTAAGCAAAAACAGTTTTTTAGAAAACTGATATTTCACATTTACATACGTATTCAGACCCTTTACTCAGTACTTTGTTGAAGCACCTTCGGCAGCAATTACAGCCTGGAGTCTTCTTGGGTATGACGCTACAAGCTTGGCACACCTGTATTTGGAGAGATTCTCATATTATTCTCTGCAGATCCTCTCAAGCTCTGTCAGGTTGGATGGGGAGCGTTGCTGCACAGCTATTTTCAGGTCTCTCCAGAGATGTTCGATTGGGTTCAAGTCCGGGCTTTGGCTGGGCCAATCAAGGACAGTCAGAGAATTGTCCCGAAGCCACTCCTGTATTGTCTTGGCTGTGTGCTTAGGGGCGGCAGGTAGCCTAGTGGTTAGAGTGTTGGGCCAGTAACCGAAAAGTTGCTGGATGGATTCCCCGAACTGACAAAGTAAACAAATCTGTTATTCTGCCCCTGAATAAGGCAGTTTACCCACTGTTCGCAGGTAGTCCATTGTAAATAAGAATTTGTTCTTAACGGACTTGCCTAGTTAAATAAATAAAAAACTGAGGGTCATTGTCCTGTTGGAAGGTGAACCATTGCCCCAGTCTGAGGTCCTGAGGGCTCCGGAGCAGGTTTTAATTAGAGGTTGGCCGATTAATCGGAATTGCCGATTAATTAAGGCCGATTTCAAGTTATAGCAATCGGTAATCTGCATTTTTGGACACCGATTATGGCCGATTACATTGCACTCCACGAGGAGACTGCGTGGCAGGCTGACTACCTGTTATGCGAGTGCAGCAAGGAGCCACGGTAAGGTGCTAGCTAGCATTAAACTTATCTTATAAAAAACAAATTAATCTTAACATAATCACTAGTTAACTACACATGGTTGATGATATTACTAGTTTATCTAGCTTGTCCTGCATTGCATATAATCGATGCGGTGCCTGTTAATCTATCATTGAATCACAGCCTACTTCGCCAAATGGGTGATTTAACAAGCGCATTCACGAAAAAAGCACTGTCGTTGCACCAATGTGTACCTAACCATAAACATCAATGCCTTAAAATCAATACACAAGTATATATCTTTAATCCTGCATATTTAGTTAATATTGCCTACTAACACCAATTTCTTTTAACTAGGAAAATTGTCACTTCTCTTGCGTTCTGTGCAACAGAGTCAGGGTATATGCAGCAGTTTGGGCCGCCTGGCTCGTTGTGAACTGTGTGAAGACTATTTCTTCCTAACAAAGACAGCCAACATCGCCAAACGGGGGATGATTTAACAAAAGAGCATTTGCGGAAAAAAAGCACAATCGTTGCACGACTGTACCTAACCATAAACATCAATGCCTTTCTCAATACACAGAAGTATATATATATATATTTTTTAAACCTGCATATTTTGTTAAAATAAATTCATGTTCGCAGACAATATTAACTAGGCAAATTGTGTCACGTCACTTGCGTTCATTCCACGCAAAGTCAGGGTATATGCAACAGCTTGGGCCGCCTGGCTCGTTGCGAACTAATTACCCAGAATTTTACATAATTATGACATAACATTGAAGGTTGTGCAATGTAACAGCAATATTTAGACTTCTGGATGCCACCCATTAGATAAAATACGGAACGGTTCCGTATTTCACTGAAAGAATAAATGTTTTGTTTTCAAAATGATAGCTCTGGATTTGACCATATTAATGACCTAAGGCTCGTATTTCTGTGTGTTATTATATTATAATTAAGTTGACTGAGCGGTGGTAGGCAGCAGCAGGCTCGTAAGCATTCATTCAAACAGCACTTCCCTGCATTTGCCAGAAGCTCTTCGCAATGCTTCAAGCATTACGCTATTTAGGACTTCAAGCCTATCAACTCCCGAGATTAGGCTGGCAATATTAAAGTACCTATTAGAACATCTAGTGGTCAAAGGTATATGAAATACAAATGGTAGAGAGAGAAATAGTCCTATAATAACTACATCCTCAAAAATCTTCTTACCTGGGAATATTGAAGACTCATGTTAAAAGAAACCACCGGCTTTCATATGTTCTCATGTTCTGAGCAAGGAACTTAAACATTAGCTTTCTTACATGGCAAATATTGCACTTTTACTTTCTTCAACACTTTATTTTTGCATTATTGAAACCAAATTGAACATGTTCAATTACTTGAGACTAAATTGATTTTATTGATGTATTAAGTCAAAATAAAATAATTCATTGTTCATTCAGTATTGTTGTAATTGTCATTATTATTATTATTATTATTATTATTATTATTATTATTATTATTATTATTATTATTATTATTATTACACACACATATATATATTTGTAATTAAAAAATTGTCAGATTAATCGGTATCTGCTTTTTTTTGGTCCTCCAATAATCGGTATCGGCGTTGAAAGCTCATAATCGGTCGACCTCTAGTTTTCGTCAAGGATCTCTCTGTACTTTGCTCCGTTCATCTTTCCCTCGATCCTGACTAGTCTCCCAGTCCCTATCGCTGAAAAACATCCCCACAGCATGATGATGTTGCCACCACCATCTGTAGGGATGGTGCTAGGTTTCCTCAAAACGTGATATTTAGCATTCAGGCCAAAGAGTTCAATTGGTTTCATCAGACCAGATAATCTTGTTTCTCATAGTCAGAGTCTTTAGGTGGCTTTTAGCAAACACAAAGCAGGCTGTCAAGTGCCTTTTCCTGAGGAGTGGCTTCCGTCTGGCAACTCTACCATAAAGGCCTGATTGTGGAGGTGGAAGAACCTTCCATAATGACAACCATCTCTGCAGCACTCCACCAGAGGAACTCTGGAGCTCTGTCTGAGTCACCATCAGGTTCTTGGTCACCTCCCTGACCAAGGCCCTTCTCCCCCGATTGCTCAGTTTGGCCAGGTAGCCAGCTCTAAGAAGAGACTTGGTGGTTCCGAACTTCTTCCATTTAAGAATGACGGAGGCCACTGTGATCTTGGGGACCTTCAATTATGCAGACATGTTTGGTACCCTTCCTCAGATTTGTGCCTCGACACAATCCTGTCTCGGAGCTCTACGGACAATTCCTTTGACCTCGTGGCTTGGTTTTTGCTCTGACATGCACTGCCAACTGTTGAACCTTATATAGACATGTGCGTGCCTTTCCAAATCATGTCCAACCAATTGAGTTTACCACGTGGACTCCAATCAATCAATCAATCAATCAATCTCAAGTCTATTCAGTGGAAACAGGATGCACCTGAGCTTCATTTCGAGTCTCATAGCAAAGAGTCTGAATACTTGTGTAAATAAGGTATTTGTTATTAATTTTAAATAAAATGTGCAAAACTTTCTAAAAATCTGTTTTTGCTTTAACATTATGGGGTTGTGTGCGGGTTGATGAGAACTTTTTATTTTATTTTATTCATTTTAGAATAAGGCTGTAATGTAACAAAACGTGGACAAAGTCAAGGGGTCTGAATAATTTCTGAATGCACTGTATATGCAGACGTCTACCTTCAAAAATTGCCACTGAACATTTTACTAAAACACATTTACTTGAGGAATAGTGCAGATGCAAAGTTTGGTAACTGAATGACCGTAAAATCTCCCTCCATTTTTTATGTGAGCACGTTTTTCCTAAAACTTAAATATCTACTCCGAACTAAGATTCAAAGATGTCTGCCGAAAGAATGGGGCATCAGCTATGACATGACACCTCGAGTAAAAAAATTTATTAAAAAAATATTATTTTAAACTACAGTAAGTGAAGTGCATCAACACCCAGTAATAGAATGAAGATAACATAATGACATCATGGGTCCTTCATCTGTATTATACAGAAGAGCATAATTACACTCAACAAAAATAGAAACGCTACGTGTAAAGTGTTGGTCACATTTGTCATGAGCTTGAATAAAAGATCCCAGAAATGTTCCATGTCCACAAAAATCTTATTTCTTGCACAAATATTTGTTACATCCCTGTTAGTGAGCATTTCTCCTTTGCCAAGATAATCCATCCACCTGACAGGTGTGGCAAATCAAGAAGCTGATTAAACAGCATGGTCATTACACAGGTGCACCTTGTGCTGGGGGACAAAAAAGGGTGACTGTAAACTGTGCAGTTGTGTCACACAACACAATGCCACAGATGCCTCACGTTTCAAAGGAGCGTACAATTGGGATGATGACTGTAGGAATGTCCAACAGAGATGTTGCCAGAGAACACTGCCATGCTGGAGAAGTGTGCTCTTTACGGATTTGCTGATGTGAAAGTTGTGAACAGTGTGCCCAATGGTGGCGGTGGGGTTATGTTATGGGCAGGCATAAGCTACGGATAAAAAATTCCAGTGGCATTTCTTCTATGGCAATTTGAATGCACAGAGATACAGTGATGAGATTGAGGCTCCTTGCTGTGCCATTCATCTGCCACCATCACCTAATTCAACATAATGCACGGCCCATGTCGCAAGTATCTGTACACAATTCCTAGAAGCTGAAAATGTCCCAGCTCTTCCATGGCCTGCATACTCATCAGATATGTCACCCATTGAGCATGTTTGAGATGCTCTGAAAAGACACGTACAACAGCGTGTTCCAAATCCCAGCAAATTCGCACAGTCATTGTAAAGGAGTGGGCCAACATTCCACAGGCCACAATGAACAGCCTGATCAACTCTATGCGAAGGAGATGTGTCGCGCTGCATGAGGCAAACGGTGCTCACACATCAGACACTGACTGGTTTTCTGATACATCTGTGACCAGATGCATATCTGTATTCCCAGTCATGCGAAATCCATCGATTAGGGCCTAATGAATTTATTTCAATTAACTGATTTCCTTATATGAACTGTCACTCAGTAAAATCTTTGACATTGTTGCATGTATATTATTGTTCGGTGTATGAATGTCATTCTCTTCATGGTGATATCCTGAATAGGTACACAAAGGTAGAAAAATGTAATATCCTCATGCTTGGGTATTATTCTACATATTGGCTGTTATTCTAATGAGCTCTGCCCCCCAAACAAGACACAAATCTGTACCAATCATAGACGTCCATGTTTCACAAGTTTGGGCATAGAGTACAGCACAGTAGTAGAGTGCAGTACATTAGAGTAAAGAAAGGTAGAGTACAGTTCAGTACAGCACAGTAACGTATAGTTAAATACAGTACAATAGGGTATATTACATTATACTGTACTCTACGTGTGCTCTACTGTACTGTGCTCTATTGCAACTGTGGTTTGTGACTACTACACGCACCCTACTTTCAAACCACGCCAAACTGCTTCATGCCCCTAGGACCAGGCGACACACAATGGGGGACCATGTCTTTACCACACCTATGGAACGCCCTTCTAGATCATCTCAAAGCTGTTCGGACTGTTTGAGCTTGTAAAGGAGACTTTAAAAAAGAGGAACTGACACAGCACTGTCATATCCTATTACAAAAGTGGCAATATTTAACTTTATGGGCGACCCGACCAAAAATTCACATAGAAATGTCAGTAACCGATCTGTAATTCTCATTAAAAGCAAGTCTAAGGAGCGGTATATCTGTTCTATGTGCACTATTTCTATGTGTCCCGTTACTAAATATTGTTTTTGCGTCTTTTACTTTCGGTTTCGTACACAAGAGCTGAAAATACAATATTTTTGGTTATGGAAAATATATTTCCATAACCATGGTAGATGTTACAATGATTTTCCACACTATACTAGCCTACTTTGTCACACACACGGAAATGAGGCTAACTATTAGAATTTTAGCAACCCTGAAGCGGCAGAGCAATTTCTGCATAGTGTAGCTTTACCATCTTCACATACACCCTTGGGACGAATATGCCGCTTCTATTTTTGCGACAAGCAAGCACACAGATATGCTAATTTTCATGATGTTTTCATACATTCATAGAATGTCTTGAAATAACATCTAGTCGGGTATTTGTGAAAATCCTACAGTAATATGAATAGGGAACCCGCTGTGGGTTTGCGCAATTTAAGACACTGCAGTAAACAAAAACTAAAAACTTGCCAGTCTTGTCCAGGGCCGCTCTACACAGACCGGTGCGCCATAACCAAATCACAGTTTGAGTACGCCCCTTATGCAAATAGGCCATGCCATACACGCATGTAACATTCCATTTGCAATTGCTGCTGCACTAGACTGGACTGTGTTTACAGGCAGCAGAACTTTATTTAGATCGTTGGTTTAGAAAGCAGTAGCAAAAGTCACAAGAAGAAAGCTTAATGTTTTTTTGCGAATACATAAAATACCATGGGAGTCTTACTTCTGGTTAATTTAAAGACCCATTGATCAAACAACCAAAAAAGTAGGCTCTATCTCCCTCGGTTGCCTATGCACAACAGCAAGGATGTTAGCCTGAGCCAGATGAGAAAAAATGTGGCACGGGGGACGGTAGGTTAAGGGGGTTTAACTTTTTCAGTCAAAAATTGCATTGTGAATACGATGGGTAGTAGCAGCCTGCCCCGAGTCCAATAACAATCCACAATTGAATGGGATTTACAGCTTGCCTGCCTGCTCATTTGATTGATGCCAAATACATTTTGAATGACAACTAAGAGGTATGCTAACAGTTGTTCAAGTTCGATGAAATGAGTAGCTTAGTGCGTCACATTTCTTGGGGAATTTTATTAGTTATGCATTGACTGCATCCATTTAATTCTGCCAAGAGTGCCTTACTCTACGTAAATATACATTTTAGTCAAATATAAACCATTTTAAAACTCTTATGGAAGTTGGTTTTGAAACAAACTGCGAATTTGATCTTTAAGACCAGTACTACAATGACCTGTTTCTTTCATTTATGGAAAGTTATTAAAATGGTGTCAGTTCCACTTTAAGACTCATCGATAGGCTGGCCTAACCTTCCTCCTAGACTTTGTTTCTTCCATGTTGTGGTCAGATATATTTGCTTTGTTTTTTTAACGATTTTTCGATGCTATGCCCTTTGAGATTATTCTTGTGTAATGAATAGAACTTTACAAACATAATAAAGTGTTTTAGGTCTACACCGTCACTGGTATTATCAGGCTGTATCGCTAATTACATCTGCTCTGACTCAGTACATTTAATTAGCTAGCGACTAGCATTAGCGGCTAACAAGATTTAAGCGGGACGTATCACATTTAACAAAGCAAGCTTTCAAGTACAAACCCCAACCAGCCCATGCAGCAATACCGGTATATTGGAAAATACGGTATACCGCCCAGCCCTATCAGACACAAGAGAAATCTTATTGCCGATAGATACCCAGCACCTCCGCCCATGATACTAGCCAGATGGCCACAACAAGATAACTAGTGTAGCTAGCAACATTATAATTCAATCTCAATGGATTCATTTAATGAAGCAGCTGCCGAGAGCCAGTGAAGCTAGCTAACTAGGTTTTGCTACTGGTAAATGGTAACGCGAACGGTTAAGCTAATGTTAACTAGCAAGCAAACTGGCAGTGGCAGTGTGGGATAATGGAGAGTGAATTTAAGTATTTCAAATAATCTTACAAGATATTGCTTTACCAAGCTGGCAACAGTAAGTCATATAGTTTCTAAACCCAGAGGCTCAACATTGTGGGACTTCCGGTAAAACTTGTGTAACAGACCAATCAGGCCAGGGTTTGTGAAGTCAATGAGTGAAGTGAAAATTAACAACTAGGGAAGAATTTCTCTCTATATCTAAAAGGCACAATCTAGATTCGAGACAATATTTTTAAGTAGCTGAGCATGTTATTACTCCAACCTCATGAAAGTGACAAGCCATTACGTCGCCTACAAGTGTGATCGGGATTTCTATTGGAGAAACAGTTTCTGCCCATCTTCACATGTACGGTCTTTGATTAAGTGTAGTGTGCATTGTGCTGCAATTACCAACCCATTTGTTTCATATGAAGTGTGTGTGTGTGACTGCCTTGTTCAGTTAACAAGCTAACCTTAAGACAATATTTCTTCAACTAAGCAAAGTTTCTTAACTTGTGGAAGGGCCTCCCGAGTGGCGCTGTGGTCCAAGGCACTGCATCGCAGTGCTAGAGGCGTCACTACAGACCCGGGTTTGATCCCAGGCTGTGTCACATCTGGCCATGATCGGGAGTCCCATAGGGCGGCACACAATTTTTACTAGTATGTTTTAAGACCCCCCCCGCCTCATATCTGTGTGACCAGAAATCAAAGCCTTTGCTTATACCACATTTTTGCGATGGAAAAACATATCTAGGCCTTTATTTCCCAAAAAAGACTTTCATTTGACATGCTCCTATAAAACATCACGTTGGTGCTCATAGGTCATTTTACATGGAAATGACCTTCAACATAAAACACAAAGTCACACTTGGTTTGATATGAAACCTGTGTGTGCCCCTCACCTTCCAGTCTGCCTGGGCCAATGGGGAAGTGGTAAAGGGCAACATACTGGTCACGAGAACTCCCGAAATGGCATCCCACACTAACGCCTTGTGACAAGGTGGTGCCCTTCCACTGTCTTGAACCACTGCTGACACTAATGTAGCACCACGATTCTACGAAGAGATGCGGAGTGCTGGAGGGAGACAGGTGGGGGCGGAGAGAGAGAGAGCGATCGAAAGAAAGAGCTAAGCTCAGAAGAGTGGCTGTTTAAGGCCTCTAGTCGTCTGTGGGCTCTTTTCCCTCCTCTCCTGGCAGCTTATCAGTCGGTGATTAAACCTGTCACCTTTAATTAGAATATGGTGGAAGTGGAACAGCGCGCTCTCTCTGTGCTGCAGGTGTAGCGACGTACAAGACAGTTTGAATAAAAGACAACGCTTCCTGCGGTGACAGCACATAAGAGAACCTGGAATCCCCTCAGATGCTGGGAACAGATAATACAAATTAAACCTCAGTTAAGGTCATGTTCTAGAAGGATCTATGGACTTCTAATGACTTGGGATCTACTCCAAAGCAGGTCTCCCCAAACTCAGAAAGCACATGGGACCGATCCCCGGTTGATTGTACTAAATCTCAGAAAAGGAGGCCCAATTCCACACCCAAAAGTCCTAATTCCAGTGTTTCCCCTATATTCATTTTGCAGCGGTGGGATGGTCAAATGTTTTCAGTGTAAACTTAAACGACTCAAACCAGATTTTAAAATATGTAGAAAATATATTGGAGCGATATTTTTTTTAAATAAGATCTTTTAAGCACATGCAGGTACACACACGTGCTCCGGGTTAGCCTGCTTAACTCCGTGTGGGTGGAATGCGCTGAGAGCTCTTCCCCTGATCTCGCACTCCACTGTGCTCCTGTGGGTCTCTAGCCTCTCAGAAACAAAGTGCCCCAGATAAAACAGCTGGCTCAGTCGCTCACAACCACAGATGGAGGCTCCTGAGCCCCACTAAGATGCACTGAAACTGTGCTGATATACTCCGAGATATACTTCAGGCCGAATTTGCTGTCAATCAGGCCAAAGAATGCTTCGGAAAAGAGATGTTAGAGAACTTCCATTGGATGTCTGCATCTCTGTTCCTGCCCATTGTAGTTCAGAGCCCTCATCTTAGTCGCCAGCATTACTCATAGCCTTGGCTGAATGTGCTGAGTAATCCCCTGTGGCCAATAGCCAGACAGCAGGGTTACTGACGGTTGCCATTGATTGCTGATCCCTCGGCACAGAACTGAGGGGGCACATACCAGGAACACAGCCTAAAGGGCCAACTGTGTCTTACATCATTGGAACAGCTCACTAAATGTGCATCTCTCTGTCAGTCACTTTTTCCCCCTCGCTCCGAGTCTCATTCCCTCGCTTTTTACTCCTTTCGATTCTCTTTCCTTGTTGACTAAATCCTGCATTCTTCCCCCGTTCCATCACTCCTTTTTCTCTTGCTCTCGTTTCTAATCTCCTTCATTCCCCTTTCTCCCTCTTGCAATTGTATCTTGTCTCGAGGAGCACTGCAGCGAACAGTGGCCCACATCCTGGGCCTCCATCTCCATGGTCACCATTCATCTAAACATCATGGCCCCCTTTTGTCACCCAGGACATGGCGGGCAATTCAAACTGCCCTCACAAAGGCTGATAACCCCTATTCACACAACAGCTCACCCATACCTTTCACTGGAGCGCTCCAATAGCAGTATTTGTAACGTGGGTATATACCATCTTTGCAATTCAGGGAGGGGTGGGGATTTGTGATCGATAAGAGGAGACATTGCATCCACTTTCTCATTGATGTCCTGTGAAACATTTTACAGGCTTATGGGAGTACAAGGATTTCTAGGAAACATTGCGTATATAGGCTTCTGCAGGACAGGACTAGTTATTGTTCAACCCCATAAAACCTTGAGATATGTTCCCCTCTGCTGCAATGGAATCAGTTTTTCCCTTCCCCAACTCTGGCCTTGACCACTCAAAGGCAACAGATCAAACTGACTTTGGAACAGCACAAGAACCTGGAGTCCTTTGTAACAAGCTATCGTCATCCATAAAATCAGCAATTCAACACATGCACACTTTCTAATGGTTCAGATAAAAATGGTCTCTTATTGCCGTTCCCCTGCCTTATACTCGGGTCTCAAACAAGGCAGCCATTCAGAAGCGAGCCACTGTAATCTGGCCAACAAATTCTATAGCTGCTGTCTATAATTAGCTCTCCTATCAAAACACTGGCTTCCACTTTCAATCAAACTTTTCAACATCACTTTTCCTAGTAAGACACAGCGACGATTTAACAGCTCTCGCTCTGTGAAACATTCCCACGAAATATGACCTCTCCCTAGGCTGGCGGGAATGTGAGATCTGTGAATGAACAGGTGAAAATTTCATTCAGAGGCAAGGTGGTTTGAGAAACCAGAGTGTTTCATCGTCACTTAATGAGATGTGGCATGGTTACTGTTGGATAGATTTAAGGGTTTAGTGGCCAATATTTGTATTTATTATGCATTCCCATACATTGGCGGCAGCTACTCTTCCTGGGGGTCCAGCAAAAATTAAGGCAGTAATATACCTTATAATAAACTTTTTTTAAACCGTAAAATACATTTTACAACAGATTTCACATTACATGAATTGTGTGCATTGATTTTGCTTATAGCCGAATTGTGATCTGAACACTACATGAAGTTAGTCTTTACCGAAGGCTGGACAATAGATGATTGGTTATTGTCAGAACCAAAGGGACTGAACGTGCATGGCTGTATGGGCTAGTAGATGGGGAAATGAGGCCTCAGAACTAGTGGACCTCGTTATTTACAGCATGTATAGTATAAGCCTTGAACAGCTTTTACAGGTGTATTGTGATGGTCAGGACCTGCTAATAAACAGGACGATGGCGAAAGGTGGAGAGGTGCCCTTGCTCCTAGAGAAGCTGAAGACAACTGGTGCTCCTCTCCCCTGAAACGTGTGACGAGGCCCCGTAGAACTTTTTTTATCACCGTCTGTATCGACCCAAATCACTACGTCCCGGGACTTGATGTCTATGACATGGCCTGGGCCCTCCGCTGTGTGTGGATGAGGAGGCGGACCAAGGACTCGCGGCACAACCTGCGGCCCAGGGAGGGGCAATGGCGAGCGGGTACAGGAGAGAGGAGGGGCGTGCTGCTCGAGCAAATGGTACCGCTGTTTGTGAGGGACGCGGCTTCCTGGTGAGGTGTGTCTGCGCCGCAAAGGGCCCAATCAGGCGGAGACCAGGAAGTCCTGACTGCTAATACGTTACCTGGGAGCAGAGAGGCAGGCTAGCTGAGCGGCAAAACCAAAAGCGGGTTTGTGATCGGTTCAGTGGAAGAGCAACTAGCCAAAAGAGTGCAGTTGAATTCACAGGGATAATGTAGCCTATGACCCTTCCTCGGAAGAGTAGATCGATAACTGGATAGAATGTAGAATTTAAATACGGGTAAAGTATTTAGAGTATTACCATATAGCAGCTCCATGCTATTGGTGGTGTTTGCATGAGTCTGACATATGGGTTTGTGTAGTGTCCAGTGAGTCTTTCCTATGAGGTTTATTGAGATCAAGGAAAATGTTCAGTCATCCATTTTCCAATATAGCAGGCCATCGTAGACCAACACAGCAGAAGATTATTCTACACGTCCACCTTTACTCTCCTGTCTGGAGCAGGTTTTGGAATTTGCCTCAAGGAGGAAGTGAAATCCACATATACAACTCTGTCATGACCAATGATGCAGTATTGTGAGCCTGCTACAGTGCCTTCAGAAAGTATTCATACACCTTGACTTATTCCACATTTTGTTGTGTTACAGCCTGAATTCAAAATGGATTAAATTATTGTTTCCTCACCCATGTACACAAAATACCCAATAACAAAGTAAAAACATGTTTTTAGACATTTTTACAATATTATTGAAAATGAAATACACAAATATCTAATTTACATAAGTATTCACACCCCTGAGTCAATACATGTTAGAATCACCTTTGGCAGCGATTACAGCTGTGAGTCTCTCTGGGTAAATCTAAGAGCTTTGCACACCTGGATTGGACCATTTTCTAAGCTCTGTCAAATTGGTTGTTGATCATTGCTATACAACCATTTTTTATTCTGTACAGGCTTCCTTCTTTTCACTCTGTCATTAAGGTTAGTATTGTGGAGTAACTACAATGTTTGTTGATCCATCCTCAGTTGTCTCCCATCACAGCCATTAAACTCTGTAACTGTTCTAAAGTCAGCATTGGCCTCATGGTGAAAACCCTGAGCGTTCTCCTTCGGCAACCGAGTTAGGAAGGACGCCTGTATCTTTGTAGTGACTGGGTCTATTGATATACCATCCAAAGTGTAACTAATAACTTCACCATGCTCAACGGGATATTCAATGTCAGCTTTTAAAAAAAAAAATTTAAACCCATCTACCAATAGGTGCCCTTCTTTGTGAGTCATTGGAAAACCTCCCTGGTCTTTTTGGTTGAATATTTGTTTGAAAGTCACGTAAATGTTTTACTTAACCAGGCAAGGACCTTACAGATAATTATATTTGTGAGGTACGGAGACAAGGTAGTCATTCAAAAATCACTGTTATTGCACAAAGAGTGAGTTCATGCAACTTATGTGACTTGTTAAGGACATTTTTACTCCTGAACGTTTTTAGGCTTGCCATAACAAAGGGGTTGAACACTTATTGACTCAAAATTACACCTTGACATTATGGGGTATTTTGTTTTGGACAGTGATAAAATCTCAATTGAATCCATTTTAAATGTAGGCTGTAACAACAAAATGTAGGAAAAAGTCAATGGTTGTGAATACTTTATGAAGGCACTGTGGTTCCTCTTCTGACCTCTAAAACTTTCTCTCCCTCAAATAAAACCAAAACACTGTCTCTGCTCCTCTTCACACAGAGGGAGGAATGAGAGCTTAATCCCTCCCTCCCTCCCTCCCTCCCTCCCTCCATCCATGTGTTCGGAGACTGAGAATCTTGTTTGTAATGAAAAGCACTATACAAAATAAATCTATTATAATTATTATTCCTGCTCGGACTCCTCTCCGGGCCCCCAGCACAGAGCAGGTCAATCCCTTCCAGCATTCCTTTCTTAGCAGGCGCTCCATATCACAGACCCCGGGTGGTGGGAGGTCAACTCAGATCCTACTATCTGCAGAAGCAGGATTGGGAGACAAGGGAGCCTACCAATTCATTACTCAAACGGCCTGGAAGTACTAGGAAGTCGAGAGGCTATAGTGTAAATGTGTGTGTGTGTGGGGGGGGTGATCATGTTAGGAAAGTTCTTGACACCCAAGCCAACAACTCCATAATGGTGTTGTCATACTTGCTGTGTAAGATGACTAATACAGTACTTCAATAGGCCTATTTAAAAAGGTATATAATAAGAAATCGCCGAATGATAAGAAATAGGTAGGCTGTGAGGAGGCTGGTGGGAGGAGCTATAGGAGGATGGGCTCATTGAAACGGAACAAGTCAAACATGTGGTTTCAATGGTTGATATGTGCTATGCAATCCATTCATTACAATGAGCAGATCCTCCTATAGCTCCTCCCATCCGCCTCCACAAATAGGCTGTGGTTGACAAATCACTCTTTTGATCAGGATTTGTTTTTGTTTTATAGCAGTGCAAATAACTCTCCAAAGGGCAAACTCACCAAACACACACGTAGTGGTTCGATAAACTTTTGACTACTTGACCTTAGCCGAGGAACGGGCTAATTTCAACTCAATTGTCTGTGGTCACCAAATTCCTCTATTTCGCAGGCCTGTATAATGTTACATAGCCATCTGACTATTCCTCGAAACGAAACAAAAGAAATCCCATATTAACAAAACATGGCTGAAGAACTACAAAACAGTCAGACTTAACTCGGACCTCTGAATGAAAAGAGATTGGTTACAAAACGAGAGAAAAATCTATAGGCCCTAATAGTCTACAATTCACCAAAATGTGTAAGACTAGACGTGTGTCTAACTACAAGACCGTCTCGAACGTGATAACTGGCAGACATAAATACAACAGTGACAATTGACAGAGTGGAGAACAGGGAAGGCAAACCAACCGTGGCTGTTTGTCAATATGTCAGAGAGCCTTTACACCCGTAGAGGAAACCGTTGACAAATTCACTGCTCCATGCGCTGAGCGATGTTGGATAGCGTAGTACACGATACCACACGCACTCCAACATAGGAGTGGCCACAATGCGGACTTCACTCATTCTCAGCGCAAGCACAAATGAATGCCTATTTATTAAGGGACATGTCATCCTATCTGTGTTAGTTACATTATTGGACGAAATACTTGCTTTTGTAAGACACTTAGGATATACAATGTTGCAACTTGCATCACAAACAATGATGGGTACGGTGCGCAGTCTATATTCCATTTTGAAGTTCAAAATTAATGTTCACTGAAAACAGAAAACGCACTTACTCGAGACATGCAACTTGATAGAATTGGAAATTGTAGACTAGATTAAAATAGGTCATAACACTTCGATGGGTAGGCCATAAAAACGTCCTGCCGAAACCGTTCAGTTTCTGTAGGAAACAAATATCAAAACATGGTGACGGATTAAAAACATGCCTTGCACTCCAGCCGCCCCTTACTAGTGGGATACTATGGGCCTATTGGCATTATGCCGGAAGCTTTGAAATAAGACTAACTGCCATGTAAATAAAATGACGAAATGGCGATAGGATAGTCTAGCCTATAACCTATTACGCAGTACCTAACGAATATTATGCGTCCATAACTCTTTTGACATGGGCCTTGACCGACACTAGTGCAAAATTCTCCCTGAATAGGAGGGGAAATGACAGATCGTTGGGTGATGTAACGTAGCCAACCATAAGACCTGATTTTATTTGTTATTCGTCAAAAAACATTTAAACTTTCTCGGCACATAACATAGGGCTATTACGCATGGCATGGGGACACTATATTTCCAAATTGTTGAAGACATTTTCGCCAATGAATGCTACCTTCTGTCCAGTCACATGTAATTGTGAACAAATGAATGAAAAACAATAGAACACTGCCAGTAATTGGCACAGATGAAAAACGCTTTGATAATGATCTATTCTAAAAGTACACTTATTGGGCACATTAATTAAGATTAGAGATTTTACGCAAGAGGGTTAATTCTCCCAGAAGAGCTTGGCCTGGCCTGACCAAGCCCCAGTCCACACAGAAAGATTGCAAACCCGTTTGCTACACATTTTTCTTGTCTGAACGAGATTCACTTATTACCCCCACTTCACTCCCAACTACCCATTTAAACCTGGAAAACAACTGTTATACGCAACATTGTTTTCCTTGCCACACCACACCATCATAGTCAGTTAACGTAAATTGTTTTCATTTTTGAACCGTTTAACCAAATAAAACATTGGCTAAATGAACTGGTACATACCATAGCATTCCTCCCTCTTCTCTCGTTCACTCCTTTCTCTCCAATGTTCTCCTTCGCAACTCGCAAAAACAGCACTCCCAACGCCTCGAGAATTTAACAAAGAGGAAATTCTACTCCTCGATCAGTCACATAAATATCGACATTCCCCTTTTGAACACTTGGTATATTTTTTACCCTGAAATCAAGACTCCATTTTCACAAGTAGCCTATTAACTTTTCGGTGCCATCTGCATGTGGAGTTCCTTTTCTTGCCTTTGGACACAAAACACCTAAATTATCTCGGAAAATGCAGTAGAACTTCAATTTCTTGTCACCTGGATGTTCGCGTTAGGAAAGAGGGGCGTTGAAAAGACTTGATTCGTTGTGTTTTTCTCTTGGTTCACCACGTTGTTTTGACCAATTGTTATTTCCTTTGTTGTGTCCAATATACAGATATACCCATACGCGTACACATCATATGCGGTGTTAGTTGATGCGCAGTGCTCAATTGATAATTACAACCCTAAATGTTGTGTTTCCTATGAGTATCGCTTCACAGACTGCCCAAATGTATGACCGTGTGTAAGTGTATTTTTTTCAGCTTCCCAATAATGGCGGCCCGGCCCTTCTCCCGAATATAGCCTCTCCTCCTCCGTCCTATTCCGAGAGGATAGAGAGAGAGCTGTAGTCTCGCCCAGTGGCGCATGGACACAATTACAACACGCTCATTATGTTTCTAAATACAATAATTGCTTATATTCTCCAAATAATTAGTGAGTCATCATAATTCGTTTTCATTTTTTGCTGTATTAATAAAATACTATTTTTTTAATTAAAGGGGGCAATCTGCATTTTCTACATCCATTTTTGGATATACCCATTGATTCTTGAAGAATTTAGCTTTTTATATATATATATATATATATATATATATATATATATATATATATATATGCCTCAGGAGCTCAGTTTAACTGTCAGACCCCATCAGGATGCAAAATATAAGCTTGTTTTACTACAATGTTTGTAAACAAAGTACATGTAAAACACTATAACTCAAAACGTGGTCAAATTACACCAAGTATACAAAACATTAAGAATACCTGCTCTTTCCTTGACATGATCAGGTGAAAGCTATGATCCCGTATTGATGTCACTTGTTAAATCCACTTCAAACCAGTGTAGATGAAGGGGAGGAGACAGGTTAAAGAAGGATATTTAAAAACCCTGAAATAACTGAGACCTGGATTGTGTATGTGTGCCATTCAGAGAGGATGGAAATATGTAAGTGCCTTTGAATGGGGTATGTTAGTTGGTGCCAGGCACACCGGTTTGTGTCAAGAACTGCAATGCTTCTGGGTTTTTCACGCTCAACAGTTTCACATGTGTATCAAAAATGGTCCACGACCCAAAGGACATCCAGCCAACTTGACACAACTGTGGGAAGCATTGAAGTCAACGTGGACCAGCATCCCTGTGGAATGCTTTCCACACCTTGTAGAGTTCATTCCTGATGAATGAAGGCTGTTCTTTGGAAAAGGGGAGGGTGAAACTCAATATTAGGAAGGTGTTCTTAATGTTTTAATTGATAGAATAATTAGGAAATGAGGTCAATGCAATTTAGGACAAGAAATTAGATGCAACTTGCAAGAACTGGAAAAACACTTCCAGCAAAATTTGTATTTAAAAAAAAAAAAATGTCTGTGCATTTGAATAAATATCCAAGAATTGACCCCAACTTTTGCAGTAGAACACATGTATCCATGTTCGTCAATTATAGATATAAACCATTTTCACAATATCATGTCAGTTATGCATTCACCACGAAAGTACTCCGTTAAATAGCATACTTGTATTGCATTTGATATAAAATGCAACGGATGTCTAACTTACTAGCTTCACTGACTTCCGTGCATAAATCATTTATGTACCACACTCACAAATCTTACTTCCCAACATGAACTAATAATTTATCTGATCCAGCACACAGGGAGAATGGGAAAGAGAATATTATTATTTAGCCATTCAGAAAATCTATAAACTCAACAAGGTTATTCCCGGTCCTCTAGACTTACTCATGCCAATGGCTGTTCACTGAATTGTTGGAAATAACTTTTTTCACCTGAGAAGAATTCAGTCGTCCTGATTATAACATGTCAGCTTAAATGCTATGGCCTTCTCCAAGAGTACACGACTAAATATGATTGTTGTTCTACTATGCCTGATGAAGACCTAAGGGTGGAAACATTGTAAATAAATATCACCTGGGAGCATGAGCAGCAGCGAACGGCATTTTCCTTTCTGTTTTCCATGACTTTGCCTATAACTCCTGCACCTGTGGAAGGTACCTGGATGGCTTATGTTCTTCAGCTTTTGTTCTACAACTCAAACCGATGTTTATTGGCTTGGGGACTTTGTTATGCATTGAATCTCTCCCTGTTTCTCTCTCTCTCACACACACACACACACACACACATCCGAATCTGGCTGTGACTAACTGATCCTTATGTATTCATTTGGGTGTTGGATAACTTTCTTTATTGGCAGAACATTTTATCATAATTACTTTGCTAAATATCCTAAAACAGTCCACATACTAACAGTTACTCTTGATCTGTGTATTTTAAATGTTTTAGGTGAACATCCTCCATTTAAACAAAGTTGAAAGTACAGCATTCCGAGTCAACAAGCCGCTTGCTGTCCAATCATATTAGTCAGTGAGTTCACGGCAATATTTGCACGACCCCAGTCACACCGAGCAAGACTAGCAGGGGTCAAAGTGCCATTCATAATTTGTCCCCGTTTTTTCATTTTCTCCTTCACCACTGAACTACTGCTGGGACACTCACTGCGACAAGCTGGCCCAACTATACCGATCTCTCTGACCAAGACCTTTCTGAACACTGTTTGGTTTTTAACCAGAGTATCAATTGAGGAAATGCTCTGAACTGTTTCATATGCTCCTATTCATTTAAAGCCACAACAGCCTTGGAAAACCTATTGGAAAACAAGACAGCAAAGCAGCCTAACGAGAGAGAGAAGCTGCCCTGTTTTCTACTTGGTTTCCCCTTTACTCTCCCTATCCCATCTCAACTCGCTCTGCAGCTGAAATATTTCTGGGTCCCAGGGGCACGCACATTCCTCCCACTCACAGTTGTGCAATCCCTGACAATCACCGCCCTCCCCCTTCGGCCTCCCCGGCCTAACGCACAGCACAGAGGAGCTGTCCAAGCTGTCTGGACAATGTTCTGCAGCGGATCGGCTACCCACCAGACCAGTTAACAAACCCAGGGGCCGTGATTTTGCAGAAGACAGCCAAAGGGATGTAACATAAATGTCAGACTCTCCTTTCTGTTACTGCTTGGTGTGGGATTGGGAACAAAAGTGTATTCCTTGCCTTTGGTGTGGAAGTCACAGGCTGTGAAAGACAACGTGTGTTTTGTTGTTTTTGCTGAGATTTAGGGTTGTGCCCCAGTCTTCCTGTATAATGGCCTATGTTACACCCTGCAAATAGGCCTTGTGGTTGAAGGCATGATGTCGGAGAGTTTGTCATGTATGTTTCATTTGGACTGTGGAAAAATGTAAAAGTATTATGGTTTCTTTCCTCTGGGGTTGAATATGGTCAACAGAAATCAATGATAATGGAATAGGTCAAAATTATAAGAGACATCTTGATTATGGGAGTATGGCTAGACAGTACACTGTCCTGCTCTCAGCACACATCAAAGCTGCAGACTAAAGTCAAATCTAGACTTGGTTTCCTCTATTGTAAATCACTCCTCTTTCACCCCAGTTGCCAAACTAACCCTGATTCAGATGACCATCCTACCCATGCTAGATTACAGAGAACTCCTCGGTAAACTGGTCATCTCTGTATACCCGTCGCAAGAACCAATGGTTGATGCTTATTTATAAAACCCTCTTAGACCTCACTCCACCCTATCTGAGACACTTACTGAAGCCCTCATCCTCCACATACAACACCCGTTCTGACAGTCACATTATGTTAAATGTCCCCAAAGCACACACATCCCTGGGTCGCTCGTATTTTCAGTTTGCTGCATCCAGCAACTGGAACGAGCGGCAACAAACACTCAAACTGGACAATTATCTCAATCTCTTCATTCAAAGACTCCATTATGGACACGCTTGCACAGTTGTGGCTGCTTTGCTTGATGTATTGTCGTCTCTACCTTCTTGCCCTTTGTGCGGTTGTCTGTGCCCAATAATGTTTGTACCATGTTTTGTGCTGCTACCATGTTGTGTTGTCATGTGTTGCTGCCTTGCTATGTGGTTGTCTTAGGTCTCTTTATGTAGTGTTGTCTCTCGTCGTGATGTGTGTTTGTGCTTACATACAGTTGAAGTCGGAAGGTTACATACAACTTAGCCAAATACATTTAAACTCAGTTTTTCCACAATTCCTGACATTTAATCCTAGTAAAAACTCCCTGTCTAAGGATCAGTTAGGATCACCACTTTATTTTAAGAATGTGAAATGTCAGAATAATAGTAGAGAATGACTTATTTCAGCTTTTATTTATTTCATCACATTCCCAGTGGGTCAGAAGTTTACATACACTCAATTAGTATTTGATAGCATTGCCTTTAAATTGGTTAACTTGGGTCAAATGTTTTGGGTCACCTTCCACAAGCTTCCCACAATAAGTTGGCTGTATTTTGGCTCAATCCTCCTGACAGAACTGGTGTAACTGAGTCAGGTTTGTAGGCCTCCTTGCTCACACACACTTTCAGTTCTGCCCACAAATTTAATATAGAATTGAGGTCAGGGCTATGTGATGGCCACCCCATTATCTTGACTTTGTTGTCCTTAAGCCATTTTCCCTCAACTTTGGAAGTATCCTTGGGGTCATTGTTCATTTGGAAGACCCATTTGGCGACCAAGCTTTAACTTCCTGACTGATGTCTTGAGATGTTGCTTCAATATATCCACATAATTTCCCACCTCATGATGCCATCTATTTTGTGAAGTGCACCAGTTCCTCCTGCAGCAAAGCACCCCCAGAACATGATGCTGCCATGCCCGTGCTTCACGGTTGGGATGGTGTTCTTCAGCTTGCAAGCATTCCCCTTTTTCCTCCAAACATAACGATGGTCATTATGGCCAGACAGTTCTATTTTTGTTTCATCAGACCAGAGGACATTTCCCCAAAAAGTATGATATTTTTCCACATGTGCAGTTGCAACCGTAGTCTGGTTTTTTTTATGACGGTGTTGGACGGTGTCTTTTCACACCAAAGTACGTTCATCTCTAGGAGAAAGAACAAGTCTCCTTCCTGAGAGCTATTACGGCTGTGTGGTCCCATGGTGTTTATACGTGCGTACTATTGTTTGTACAGATGAACGTGGTACCTTCAGGCATTTGAAAATATCTCCCAATGATGAACCAGACTTGTGGAGGTCTACAATTCTTTTTCTGAGGTCTTGGCTGATTTCTTTTGATTTTCCCATGATGTCATGCATAAGCACTGAGTTTGAAGGTAGGCCTTGAAATACATCAACAGGTACACCTCCAATTGACTCAAATGATGTCAATTAGCCTATCAGAAGCTTCTAAAGCCATAACATAATTTTCTGGAATTTTCCGAGCTGTTTAATGGCACAGTCAACATAGTGTATGTAAACTTCTGACCCACTGGAATTGTGATATAATGACTTATAAATGAAATAATCTGTCTATAAACAACTGTTGGAAACATTTACTTGTGTCATGCACAAAGTAGATGTCCTAACTGACTTGCCAAAACTATAGTTTGTTAACAAGACATTTGTGGTGGTTGAAAAAAAGAGTTTTAAATACTCCAACCTAAGTGTATGCACACTTCATATATAAAATTATTTGATCATATATATTTTTATTTTTATTTATCCCAGACCCTGTAGGAGGCCTTTTGGTAGGCCGTCATTGTAAAATAAGAATTTGTTCTTAGGTTAAATAAAAAAATATCTGCCTATTTTTTATTTTTTATTACATTTATCCATTTTTGTTTTAGATAATTGGATTCCTCATAGGATAGATAAATCAACTCACAAAAACCACAACACTTTATTTAACTAGGCAAGTCAGTTCAGAACAAATTCTTATTTACCCTGACCAAACCTGGACGATGCCGGGATAATTTTGCATCCCAATCACGGCTGGATGTGATTCAGGCTGGATTCGAACCAGAGACTGTAGTGACGCCTCTTGCACTGAGATGCAGTGTCTTAGACAGCTGCGCCACTCGAGAGCCCCCATTTAGGTTGAAGTGATACTTTATCAACATACTTGAAGTGATGTCAACAAAATGTATTAAGGGTGCAATTCGTAAATTCACTCTGGCTATCTACTCTCATTTCAAGGCGCTCTCGTCTGTGTGCCAGAGCGCAGAATTATTGATGAATTTAGGAACGCTCAACACCAGTGAACATGGCCGGTGTCAGTAAACGTCAAGCAATAAAAAAAATCGTAATTCAATTGTTGCCAGCAGCACAGTTATATCACCAACGCTCTGGATAACATGAAAACAGCCTAACCAGTTGGGGCGAATAATAGTGAGGTGTTCTCTCGTTTGTGTCTGGAAGTAGCTAGCCAACGTTAAACATTTAGCTTGGGTCGTTGTGAGGTCAGAACGCTCGGTTCAACCCTACTCCTCGACCTGTTCGTCCAGTGTGCGCTCTGAACACCCCGAAATTACGAACACCCAGAACACACTCTGGCACTCCAGATTGAATTTAGGAACACACCTAAGTGATCATGCCGGAGAAACCGGTATTTGGAGGATATATTGGCACGGGTGTTGTTAGGCCATAGACTTCCCTTTCTAGGGAGTTTTTCCTAGCCACCGTGCTTCTACACCTGCATTGCTTGCTGTTTGGGGTTTTAGGCTGGGTTTCTGTACAGCACTTTGACATCAGCTGATGTAAGAAGGGCTTTATAAATACATCTGATTTGACTTTGTCTCGGACCGGCAAACGTGCCAATACACTGGCTTCGAGGGCATTTTACTTTTATACAAAGTTGTTACCAAACATAATACAAAAGGGTTTACCAACATATTCAAATAACGATTGCAATATTTCCATTAACGTTATTGTGACAAATGTATTCATACTATTTAATCCTTCCACAATATGTAGTCCCGACACAAATCGAGGGTTGCTACCCAAGCCGGCTGGTCGTTCGTTCTATTGCCAAAGACGTCTCTTTGTTCTGCATCTATGGATACGACCCAGTCGTTCATTCTGAATGTTCCATTGCCATACTGGCTGGCAACGTTCTTAACCCTTTGCTTGCTAGCTAGCCAACTACGGCTAATTTGCGGTCACGGCAAAAGAGTGCAGCAAAGTAGCCACATTTGTTTAAGCTGTTTTTTCTAGTGACATTTATTTGGATACATCCATAACAATGAGCGAATGAGGCGTGATTTCGCCAGGCATAGAAAATGTGCTCAATCGTCAGGATACTATTGTTCAGAGGAGCTCGCCAACAACAGCTAACACAATCACTTCAACCCGAAGCCTGAAAGACTGCGAACTACCTGCACTTCGTTGAGTTGTACCTTTTTTAGTTGTTTATATCCATAAAAACGATGCCAGCTGAGAAACGCTGCCCGACACGTTCATTACTGTGTTGCAAATATCGGAGACAGACTGCAAGGTTTATACAAATCTCCCCTGTTGAAAACGAATGTTAGTCTAAAATGAATGTGAGATCATGTCTAGATGCTTTTAATTAGTGGAGATCAAATGCATAAATAATCTGACTGGGTTGATGAGACAGTGGATCGCACAGTCAAATGGAACAGAGTAAATAGGCAATTTAAAAGTCAGTTTTAGCTGGCGCTAACTTGTGGAATAGACACAGGCTGGAATACGGTTGTAACCTATCAGAATTCAGGAACTGATTTAACCGTTATATAATGTGCCGTAAATTACAATAAGTCAAAGTGCCTGTAAATTATTTATACTGCAAAATTTGCACTTCCCCCTTCTGATTAAAAAAAAAAAATGATTGGCCAAACCTGAGCCAAATATTCATGTGACTGGACCTCACGAATCTGCAGTTGACACAATAAGCCGGAGAGGGGTGCATGATGGTTCTTGTAGGGATATATAATTCCCTTAACCTTTAAATCTGACGATTTTACTGGTCTAATAAAACTCAATTTCCCGCAATGCTTTGCGCCTTTAGCTTTTCCTGTACATCCTGCTCGGTAAGATAGCGGGCAATCGGTCGTCAAAACAATCCTGGTCATTTGGAGAATTTATGAAAAATCAAATAAAAGTCACCAGGCTAAGGGAATTTCTATTTGTTTTAAAACAACTGACTCAAAGAAAAGACAATGGTATGTTTGCAATTGGGTAGATTTTGTGGCCAATTACTTTGCTCTAACGTTAACATAGTCGCTAGCTAGCCAATGTCGGTCGTCAATCTCTCCTGTGAAATGTATGAGAAGCCTATAAAGTATAGCTAGCTAGATAACGCTATATATTCGAATTAAATAAACCTAACTAAATGAATCGATTAGCTACATCCGGCTCTAGATTTTTATTTTTTTACGAAGCAACTGCCTGGCTTGCATTTGTCAGTAACGTTAGACTAGTTAGCCACCTAGCTAGTTAACATAGCTAGCTATATATCTTGACCTGGAAGGGTGTGGCTAGCTAACGTTAGATTACTAGCTAACGTTAGGTGTTGTAAAGGACTGCGAATCTGTCAGCACACTCTTAACCAATCCATGCTCAGAAATGCACTGTTATTGGTGTTTGTTATAGTTGTAGGTTATAGGTGAATCTGATGATGCATGAGTGGTGAGAACAGTGAATCAATCAAATAAAATGTTATGGCACATGCCCCGAATGCAACAGGTGTAGACCTTACAGTGAAACGCTTAACGTTACTTACCCGTAGTTAGATCTGAGAAGCCATATTCAAGACAAGGCTAGCGAGCGTTTATTGTTTCCTAATGTTCACATTGGAAATGAAGTGTGTAGAACTTTGACTCTCTGACAAGAAGAACTGGAAAATCAAGTTCTATAGCTACATTACATTCAGGCCTAGTCTAGCTTGGCTATATGCCGAGTTCAGAATGTTGTGATGTAGCTAGCTAAGTTACTATAGCAGGGCTCTCCAACCCTGTTCTTGGAGAACTACAGTCCTGCAGGTTTTCACTCAACCCTAATCTAGCACACTGGTTGATAAATTGAACAAAGTTAGTTACAACTGGGGTTGGAGCAAAAACCTACAGGAGGGTAGCTCTCCAGGAACAGGGCTGGAGAGCCCCTGTACTAGACTGCAGAGCATTTCTCACTCTTCATTATCTCTCCTCCTCCCCTCTGCTCCTGCCATACAGATCCGCTTCATCCTTATTCAGAACCGAGCAGGGAAGACCCGACTGGCCAAGTGGTACATGCAGTTTGATGACGACGAGAAACAGAAGCTGATTGAGGAGGTGCACGCTGTGGTGACTGTCCGTGATGCCAAGCACACCAACTTTGTGGAGGTATGGCAGAAGGATCTACTCGATGCCATGTCCGTGCTTGGAGTCTGTGTGTGCCCTAATGTAGACCATTTGTTTCTGGCAATTGTATTCGTGGTCACTATCTGGCCATTCTAGCAAGGCTGAAAGCTACCTGGTACTGTAACTCAAGGTCTGGAACTGCATTTGGCGTACTGTTTACTTGGCTTTACAATGACACGGGCCTAAATTGTAGCACACATTGTGACACTGAAGAGGCGGTGGATAATAGGCTATATTTTCCACTGACGTACTGTAACCCTAATTGGCTAACCAAGTTGAATTCGATATGCTATTAATTATTCTCAAATGAAAAGCACATATTGAGACACTTGTCTGTCTTGTCTTCAGTTCAGGAACTTCAAGATCATCTATAGGCGCTATGCTGGTCTGTACTTCTGTATCTGTGTGGATGTGACAGACAACAACCTGGCATACCTGGAGGGCATTCACAACTTTGTGGAGGTATGACGTCACATTAACTCACCCGTAGACTGTTTATTACGATGACACACAATGTGGGAGCTGTTTCATGTCAATGACTCTGGCTGGTTATGTGAAGGAATGTGGGCTAATCAAATCTCCACATTCATAGCTGAATGATTAGGCATGTTTTATTGGTAAATGATTGTATCGATGTGCTCCTTCAGCTCTTTTAGAATATAGGGTGTGTTCATCAATTCAATCTGGAGTGCAGGAGTGCACTTTAGGCGTTTGTTAAATTCAGAGCGTTGTCAGATTGTCTGTTTGTAAATTCTGAGCGTTTCGCTCTTGGAGTGTTCAGGAAGCACACTGGACGCTGTGGCCGGGGAGTAGGGTTGATCTGAGCGTTCTGACCTCACAACGGCAGTCAAGCACCCAAGCTAACTGGCTAACGTTGGCTAGCATGCTACTTCCGGACATAAATGTGAGAACACCCCACTCTAACCATTTTACTCACCCTAGCCGAGCTGGTTATCCAGAGTGTTGGTGACTGTAACTGTGCTGCTGGCAACAATTATTTAATGATGCTTTTTTGCCAACGTTTACTGACACTGGCCATATTCAACGGGTGTTGAGTGTTCATATAATCATCAGTTATTCTGCCCTCTGGTACACTCAGACGCGAGTGCTCTGAAATCGGAGTAGATAGCCAGAGCAAATTTACGAACACACCTATAGAGTACCACAATACGAGTCATAATACCCATAAAACCTAGCAGTCAAACAGGGCAATAGTTCCAATCGTTTTTCCACCATTTTTAGAAACGCAGTATTGTTTTTCCTTGGGAATAGTGTTTAATACACAGGTTGACAATAAATGTGGCTCAATTCAGTTGTTTTAGAGTCCCTGCAATAAGAGCTACGATGCTAATGTTCTCTGGGTGTCACTGAGTAGACTGATACCCCATGTCATTGATCAACAATCCATCGGTAAGGCTGTACAGTGAAATAAGTATGCCCTTGTGCAATTCTAAAGAATAATACATCCAGTGAGATTAACAGATTTTTGTCAAATTAACATAGCCTTTTGTTGATTTTATATAACATTCCAACCTTGTTTAGCATGATCTATTCAATTATGGCATAATTCTACTATTTGTATTAATTTGCATCACTGTCAATGACATACTTTTATTTTGAAGGCTAACCAAAGTCTACTATTGTGTCTAATCCTTGTGGCTAGCTTCACATAGATGGGTCCGACCACCATCAATCAAATAACCCTCATTTATAAGACCAATCTTATTTTAGATGATGATACCTAGCTATTTAGTTAGCTAGCTACTGAAACAGATTGTGTCGTTTTGCATCCATGAGCTAGCTAGCTTTCCTTATGACCAGCACTGTAGGTGCGCGAGACAACTTGACCAGCGTCATAGCATACGTATCGATGAATCGTTGTGACATATGAAATACGGGTGTTAGTGTAATCAATGTGTAATAACTACGTAAAACAATGTATGAACGTGTTAAATTATTATGTGACTTGAAGTCATATTCAGGTCCTTATTGGTCAACAAGCGTGTGTGTGTGTAACCTTTTTATTTGACTAGGCAAGTCGGTTAAGAACAAATTCTTATTTACAATGATGGCTTCCCCCGGCCAAAACCGGACCACGCTCGGCCAATTTTGTCATTTTGTCACGTGATACAGCTTGAATTTGAACCAGGGACTGTAGTGACGCCTTTTGCACTGAGATGCAGTGCCTTAAACCGGTGTGTGTGTATGAATTATTTGATTGTACTAGCGGCCTTAAGCATTATAAAATGTTTAACATCGGGATAGTTTTGTTTTTTTGCAAGGGAAAATATTGGATATCGGTGCATCACTAATGTTAAGTATTTCTAAATTCCCCTGTGGAAAAATTGGAACCATTTCCCTGTTTGACCTCTAGGTCTTATGGGTATTATGACACCTCGACTGTGGGGCTCTATTTTCTATGCATTCTTACCCAGTGTAATACGCCCCATATAGAGTCTGACTCGACGCAAAAGTAAGGCCAAAACACCAAAATGGGGGAAGGACAAATCTCTCTGGTGGTGTTCGTTCATATTCCCAAAAAGCATTGCCTGAGTGGCTTTCCTCCCGGGGTCGAGGGGAAATGGCAGAACAGCTCGCACTGTGCTCCCTGTCCAAGGGGCAGGCGGAATGTGGCCCGTGAAGGAAAACAGCTGAGATTCCTGACACTCGGGTTCAAGAGCACCGCGACCTGGAATGCTGGACTTCCTCGGGCCCTTAAATGATTCCCTATATAGGCTAGTGCACTACTTCAGACCACAGCCTTGTACTATGGATTACACTGTATCCTAGCTATGAATTAGACTAAATAGTTAATGTAACAAAACCTGACCCCCGTGTCGTCTTACCCCCCTTTAGGTGTTGAATGAGTATTTCCACAACGTGTGCGAGTTGGACCTGGTGTTCAACTTCTACAAGGTAAGAGTAAAAAGTGTTGATGATTTTTAAAACCACAAACACTCTGTGCTAAGAGGAAAAACAGAAAGGAGCTGAAAAAACCCGGGGGAGGTGAAAAGATATCATTTTAATTTATTTTCTTTCATTGTAATGGGGAGGTGCTATGGCAACGAGGATGTGATGCGTAATTACAACAATCAGTCAACTAGGCTCATCCACATCAATTTGGTGGGGGTTGGTTTTCCTCTGCCAGAAATGTTAAGCAATTAAGACTCCTCTGATGACTGCCCTTCAAGCAGTTATCGTGTCAATTACGTAAGGCATTTCTGAATATTCGCCCACTCGCTGAACCTTAAAGAAGCGCAGCCCACGCTAAAAGTTGCTGCGCTCTGTGATGTCTTCAGATTCACGAATAAAACAGAAAGTGCCAGAAAGTGACATGATGGCAAACAGCTTGCCTCAACATCAACCCCCTCTCTATTAGATCTAGTGCCACAGCAGCGAGGCCTACGCACTGTTAGAAAGACCCATTTACGTAATGGGGTGGAAATGAATCTGCAGGATCTATACAGTTCTCCCAACACTTCCGTTTTTTTGAAAGCTGTGTGCGCACAGGGAATTTGACCAGTGCAGTAGGCTGACCTCTGACCTAACCTGCCCTGTGTGTTCTGTCCAAGGTGTACACGGTGGTGGATGAGATGTTTCTGGCGGGGGAGATCAGAGAGACGAGCCAGACCAAGGTCCTCAAGCAGCTGCTAATGCTCCAGTCCCTCGAGTAGCCAACAGGGCAGCCATCTTGACCAGTCCATCACCCACCCACCATCAATGTCACTCTGGAAAGGACCCCCTCTCATTTGCCATCTTCCACCCCTTACAGAAACCAGGGGCTTATTCACAGAACGTTCAGATAGAAATGCAGGGTATAGAACAGACATTGTTTTCAGTCATGCAGAATCGATTCAGCTCTACACATTACATTTTCATTCTGCAACAATGACAAAGTTTCAACCTCTTATGCCCCAGAAAGGCTGTATTTTGGTGCTGCAGATACGGCCCTTATCATTTCATTTCTTTACCACCAGTTCAAGTAAAATCATCTGGATGAGTATATTTGCAGCACTGAAAATAAATGTTCTCTCTATGCCCTGTCTCCAGCTGGAGGTTGCCAGTTATTCACCTGTACATCCCGCCATCAAACCTATACTAGCGGAGAGAGAGGATGACAAGGGTTCACTGTTCTGGCAACCCCAGTGTCACTACAGTAGCTAAAAAATAAATTTAAAAAGCATAAGAAAACCCTTGTAAAACTGCCTGTGATATCCGTCTTCTCTGGGAGAATCAGTTTGAGCTGAGGAGTGACTAAACCACCGCTACAAATGCCCATCGAAGCCGTTGACCTCTCGTGGTGGTTCACAGTTCAATGGAGTGCACTTTCTAAGTGTGCTGTTGAGAGGTCTGGTAATGGCAACCTGTGCAGGGTTGAATCTACTTTTTGTGATATTACATAGGTGGTCCTCCGGTCTTAAATAACTGTCAGTATCATGTCAGGTTGTATATCAGACAATGCGTCTCCACTCCACATAATGGTGCTCGTTAGTCCCAACCAGATATGTTCAACTTTAAACACACAAATACTTTAAGGGAAATTCTACAGTGATATATTTTAAGTAAAGCAGTACTGTGAAGTTTGTTTTGTATGGTGTACATATATACAGTGTATCTTATGCATAATAGTGTGAAACCATTGTCTATTCCAGGCCTTTCCCCAGCTTCTCCTGCCTGTCTCGTTGTCAGTGTTTTAATACACCGATCTGAATTGGGGGAAATTCCATTAATATTCCCTGGTCACCTCATTCGTACCACATAAATAGGGAGGCCAAATGATATGACCAAAACCCGAGGCAGTTGTCGAGTAGGTCTGTGACAACACCGCCTTGTAACTCGTCCCTCATTGTAACCATGTCCAGTCTTGCACCTCCCCAACACATCACAGGTTTCACATGTTACTATTATGGTTTAAGTTTCTTTTTCTTATTTTGGATTTAGTGCAATGTACTGCTTCCCGTCTGTCCTGTGTGAGATTGTTGAAAGATGTGTTGGGGTCTCCTGTTGCTAAACTACCCAGTCAGTGTATATAAAAAACAAATCAAAGTACTAAATAAAAATGTTAAAACCTGTGCTTTTTATACTGTGAATGTTTGCGAAGAACATTACATTTAAGTACTGAAGTTGAAAAACGTATAATTTGTGATTAGTGCCATCTAGTGGTATTAATCCGGCCTAGCTTTCACATTTTGGAATCCACCCTCCGAGGTCATTCTTGCAGCCTCCCAGTGACCTATAAAAATCAATATATCCACTTCAGCTACATTAACGCACTCTGCCTGTTACTCCATCGACCCACAGACAGAAATTCAGACAATTAGACAAAGCTTTTACCATATGAAGTCTCCCGAAACACTAACCCTACTCTGACTTCTGTGGTGGATAAGCAACCAGGTTGACAATGATACACACACCACACACGTCAAGACAATCTGTAATAAATCTAATTCGCCAGAGTTAAAAAGCTATATTTATTTAGAATACATCTTAAAACGAACAAGCTACCCTTCCCTGCCCAAAAACAATCCAATACACAAACTGAAAGTGTATTTACAGCAGATTATTCAGATGTACAGTAGTTCCTAAAATGATTCCCTCACATTGGTTACTAAGCAACAACTGAGTCTCTGCTCCGTTTCGAAATGACAGGAGACTGAAGGAAGTTAGTAATAGGCTAATGGCCATGTGATTAAGTGCTTACGGTGCATTCAATAGAATACACAAGACATTATTGAGGCCAAGGTTCAATGGTCTTAGGGGTCAAGCAGCATGGAGTGCATCACTACCGTCGTGAGACATGACTGACTGATTGCCGTCGGTCTGCACACTCACAGGGGCTCAGGAAGTCACAGTAATTGCCAAGTGTTACATCGCCCCTTCAAAACAGCAGCAGGAAGCTACAAACAACGAGTCAAAAAGAATTGACAGAGTGAGTCATTTTACCACAACCCTGGAGAGGGAGAATAGAACAGGAGGCTTGGGTCAGTCGATATCGGGAGAGAAAGGACAAAATCTCAGTTGTTCTTTAGTAAGGAATGATTACCTCTCCAATTGCTCTTTTTTTTTTTATTACAGTATATTTCAATTAATACAATTTGTACAATTCTATAGATACAGTATATAAACAAAACAATCTCACGTAAAAGTGCACTTGCAGAGGAGAAAAGTAACAAAGCAGACTTTAAAAAAATCTTTCCACAAAATGGGACCAGTCTTTCTTGGGTTGATGATGTCACAGCGGCATTTTGATAGCCATCTTCTCAATGCTGGTTCAGTGTAACAGATAAACTGCTCTTAGTGGAGTCCAAACAGTAGCATTGCTTAGGAATTAAGTAAGGGTGCATAAGGGCCTGCAATTAGGTAAGGGCCCGAAATTCTAAATGTTTTTGTCTTTCATAACCTGATTCTATGACAGTCAGGAAATGATAGGTGGAAGAGGCAAAATGCAAGACATGTAAAAACAAGAAGTGCAGTTGAATGCAACAGACTGCAGCCTGGCCCTGTAACCTGAATATTTCCCACTAGTGACACTGAAACCAGTCTAGCTTCCTGTGACCGTACTTTACATGTGAACTCAGAGCAGCAGAGAAATGAAGAGGGCAGAGATGGGGTTACATTCTCAGAGATAACCTCCCCACCCCCAGGGCGCGATAGAGCCCGAGATTGAGACAGAGTGTAACCCTTACATGGCAAAGGCAAGCAGTGACATTAGATATGCAGCTGATAAATGGAGAAAAACAAGTGGTCATTGGGGTCCTTTGGAAAACCATAAGAGAAGACTGAACTGAAACCTTACTTATCCTTGTGCTATGGACATGACCCGCAGGCCTTTGAGTACCTTATGGAGTGAATCGATTTCCCTTTGGGAGGTGCTAGTAGTGACAATTGTTTTTGTTTAATTTAAATCAAACCTTGGACAAGATTAGATTAGAATCAATGCCATTTATACCCGAAGTCAAGTTACATGTGGTAACATTTAGACCGGTGGAATCAGTGACATGTGCACATCTGAAGCCAGGAGAACAATCAGGGGAAAAGGTTGGACAATAATTGAGGAAGCATTCACAACTGACCCAACAACCTGCTCATGCTTGGGTGTTGGTGGTAAATGGCTCTTTTCGGGGTTGCAGAGTAGTCAAGTTTGGGTTTCGGAGACTTAGGTTTGCCTGGTTATCAGAAGGTGAATAGCAGGCTTGATAAGAAGTACTGTTCAGTGCAAACAAAGGTTAAATTCAGCTTATAAAAAACAGAAATATAATAATAGTGAGTGATGTGTAAAACACAAGAACTTGTCAAACAACCTGACAGTGCAGTCTAACAGGCTGCGTATGAATGAGGAAGTTGACTGTGTGTTTTGCAATTCATCCTTCATGAACTTTCAGTTACAGGTGGTGTGTGTACTGTGTGCGTGCGTGTGCGTGCATGCAAGCGTGTGTTGATAAAAACAACAAAAGGGTAAAAACGGGACATCCCCTACCCACAACCCCTGACAGTCATCCCAGATATTGACTGTCTTATGTTCCCAGCACAGTTCACGCCACAGGGTCTCCCGGCCTAGGACCCAGGAGCCCGGGTAACCTCCCTTGGCAGGAAGTATAGACTCTTACCAATGGTCAGGGGTTGCGACTGGTCCAGGTATGCTGTAAGTGTGTAAGGGGTAGCAGAAGGGAGAGGGGGAGGAGTCCTGCACATCCCAAAACACCTAGAGCTGAGAGGGATAGAAATGTTACACACACACACACACACACACATACATTTTTTAAATAAATTATTCTCTAAAGCCACATTTAATCGAAGCATAGCATGGCAGTCTACTGACCTTTAGGGGGCGTCCTGTGAGTGTGGGGTTGAAGGGTGGGGTCCGGCCCCTAGCAGTTACACTGCTGCTTGATCTGTGCGGCGGAACCTCTGGGCTGTCTCAGCTGCCTCAGAGAAGAATCTCCATACTGGATACCTGAACCCATCCGCTCTGGGTCCAACTCACCTGACACACATATACGAAGAAAGACAAGGACACACAACACACACACACAGGTGTAAACATGAGCAAACACACAGACATCCACATACACACTCAACATATGATTGTATGAACAAAATCAAACAGACACACATACAGTGCCTTGCGAAAGTATTCGGCCCCCTTGAACTTTGCGACCTTTTGCCACATTTCAGGCTTCAAACATAAAGATATAAAACTGTATTTTTTTGTGAAGAATCAACAACAAGTGGGACACAATCATGAAGTGGAACGACATTTATTGGATATTTCAAACTTTTTTAACAAATCAAAAACTGAAAAATTGGGCGTGCAAAATTATTCAGCCCCTTTACTTTCAGTGCAGCAAACTCTCTCCAGACGTTCAGTGAGGATCTCTGAATGATCCAATGTTGACCTAAATGACTAATGATGATAAATACAATCCACCTGTGTGTAATCAAGTCTCCGTATAAATGCACCTGCACTGTGATAGTCTCAGAGGTCCGTTAAAAGCGCAGAGAGCATCATGAAGAACAAGGAACACACCAGGCAGGTCCGAGATTCTGTTGTGAAGAAGTTTAAAGCCGGATTTGGATACAAAAAGATTTCCCAAGCTTTAAACATCCCAAGGAGCACTGTGCAAGCGATAATATTGAAATGGAAGGAGTATCAGACCACTGCAAATCTACCAAGACCTGGCCGTCCCTCTAAACTTTCAGCTCATACAAGGAGAAGACTGATCAGAGATGCAGCCAAGAGGCCCATGATCACTCTGGATGAACTGCAGAGATCTACAGCTGAGGTGGGAGACTCTGTCCATAGGACAACAATCAGTCGTATATTGCACAAATCTGGCCTTTATGGAAGAGTGGCAAGAAGAAAGCCATTTCTTAAAGATATCCATAAAAAGTGTTGTTTAAAGTTTGCCACAAGCCACCTGGGAGACACACCAAACATGTGGAAGAAGGTGCTCTGGTCAGATGAAACCAAAATTGAACTTTTTGGCAACAATGCAAAACGTTATGTTTGGCGTAAAAGCAACACAGCGCATCACCCTGACCACACCATCCCCACTGTCAAACATGGTGGTGGCAGCATCATGGTTTGGGCCTGCTTTTCTTCAGCAGGGACAGGGAAGATGGTTAAAATTGATGGGAAGATGGATGGAGCCAAATACAGGACCATTCTGGAAGAAAACCTGATGAGTCTGCAAAAGACCTGAGACTGGGACGGAGATTTGTCTTCCAACAAGACAATGATCCAAAACATAAAGCAAAATCTACAATGGAATGGTTCAAAAATAAACATATCCAGGTGTTAGAATGGCCAAGTCAAAGTCCAGACCTGAATCCAATCCAGAATCTGTGGAAAGAACTGAAAACTGCTGTTCACAAATGCTCTCCATCCAACCTCACTGAGCTCGAGCTGTTTTGCAAGGAGGAATGGGATAAAAATGTCAGTCTCTCGATGTGCAAAACTGATAGACATACCCCAAGCGACTTACAGCTGTAATCGCAGCAAAAGGTGGCGCTACAAAGTATTAACTTAAGGGGGCTGAATAATTTTGCACGCCCAATTTTTCCGTTTTTTTATTTGTTAAAAAAGTTTGAAATATCCAATAAATGTCGTTCCACTTCATGATTGTGCCCCACTTGTTGTTGATTCTTCACAAAAAAATACAGTTTTATATCTTTATGTTTGAAGCCTGAAATGTGGCAAAAGGTCGCAAAGTTCAAGGGGGCCGAATACTTTCGCAAGGCACTGTATCTCATAAGTAAACACGTGTACTGTTTACCTGACTCCATCTTGTTGAGGATGGTGCGGGCAGTTTTGAGGAAGGCCTCCTCCACATTCTCCCCTGTCAGAGCACTGGTCTCCAGGAACATCAGCTCTGTAGCGGTCAACACAGTCAGTAAAAATCGATACTCCCGCCCTAGGAAAACCAATACAGGCCTAAAAGCCGGTGGAAACTACTATCTTAGAATAGAGAGTTGGCTAAAAGGGGAGAAGGGAAAGGGGAGCGATGGAGTGAGGACATGAAGGGGGAGAGACAGTTGTGAAATGAGAGGGGGCTGAGTAGGGGTGAGGAGTGAGAGACGAGACAGCTACCATTCTCCTGTGCGAAGCGGGACGCCTCGAGGAAGGTGACCTCTCGGTCCGCGTCCAGGTCCTTCTTATTCCCGCACAGGATGATGACGATGTTGGGGCTGGCCAGCGTCCGCGCGTCTGTCAGCCAGTTGGTCAGGGCGTTGTACGTCTCCCGGCTAGAGTACGGAGACACGCCAGAACGACGACGACAGACAAGATACAGACGAGGGGAAAACGGAGTTAAAACACACGAAGCGTTTCATTAGGACAGGGATGTTCAGTAGGATGGGATGGTACTTTTGAAAAATCAGTGTATTGAATTGTGTGTTCCGTACAACATAAGAGGTGAAATACAAGAAGCACTTAGGGAGGTTGTGGACTTCAGGAACCAGCAGAGGGAACAACCCCCCCCCCCTATCCACATCGATGGGACAGTAGTGGAGAGGGTAGTAAGTTAAGTTCCTCGGCGTACACATCACAGACAAACTGAATTGGTCCACCCACACAGACAGCATCGTGAAGAAGGCGCAGCAGCGCCTCTTCAACCTCAGGAGGCTGAAGAAATTTGGCTTGTCACCAAAAGCACTCACAAACTTCTACAGATGCACAATCGAGAGCGGGCTGTATCACCGCCTGGTACGGCAACTGCTCCACCCACAACCGTAAGGCTCTCCAGAGGGTAGTGAGGTCTGCACAACGCATCACCGGGGGCAAACTACCTGCCCTCCAGGACACCTACACCACCCGATGTCACAGGAAGGCCATAACGATCATCAAGGACAACAACCACCCGAGCCACTGCCTGTTCACCCCGCTATCATCCAGAAGGCGAGGTCAGTACAGGTGCATCAAAGCTGGGGCCGAGAGACTGAAAAACAGCTTCTATCTCAAGGCCATCAGACTGTTAAACAGCCACCACTAACATTGAGTGGCTACTGCCAACACACTGACTCAACTCCAGCCACTTTAATAATGGGAATTGATGTAAAATATATCACTAGCCACTTTAAACAATGCTACTTAATAGGTTTACATACCCTACATTATTCATCTCATATGTATACGTATATACTGTACTCTATATCATCTACTGCATCTTTATGTAATACATGCATCACTAGCCACTTTAAACTATGCCACTTTGTTTACATACTCATCTCATATGTATATACTGTACTCGATACCATCTACTGCATCTTGCCTATTCCGATCTGTACCATCACTCATTCATAAATCTTTATGTACATATTCTTTATCCCTTTACACTTGTGTGTATAAGGTAGTAGTTTTGGAATTGTTAGTTAGATTACTTGTTGGTTATTACTGCATTGTCGGAACTAGAAGCACAAGCATTTCGCTACACTCGCATTAACATCTGCTAACCATGTGTATGTGACAAATACATTTGAGATGATAAGACGTTGAGAATATTTGCCTTTTTCAAAACGTACACTTTTCAATATATACCTCTATGGGCTAATGTTCTTTTTGCTCCAAATGAGAAAGGAAGCACAGAAAATCATCCCTGCCTTTCCCCTCTTCAAGGACAGATGGAGCCTGATTACCAGCTCCCACCTCCTAGAAACTTTTTTTGGGGGGGTGAAATCACCCGTCACCATGGTGACCGCATGCTGGTGTCCATGGCAACGTGAGAACAGTGAGCAGAAGGAGTCAGACTAATGTCCCGCAGCTGCAGTGAGGCGGCTGACCCATGACGTCAGCATAGAGCTAAGCGATGACGACCCCTCTGCCTCGGTGTAGCTCTCACACCACACCACATGCTTTTCGGTCTCTTCTATTCCTTTGACCTGAACCATGTTGATACACGGCTCCCTCTTCTCTCCCTTCCTCCCACACTTTGCTTCCATCTCTCCCCCTCCCCGCTTTCTCTATTTCACACTCCCGTCCTTCTCCCTCTCTCTCTCGCTCAGTTGACACTGTGTAATGGAGTTTTGCTTTCCGGGCTGCTGCCGTCTGCCTGGAGACATTACGTTATTACAGCCCTGTCACTCTGCTTCACACACTTTATTAAAGCTCTGTCACCTAACATTACACCATTCACTCCATCTTGATGATGCAAAAGGCAGTGACTGACATGGCAACTCTGGGCTGACTAAATAAAAACTCTTGGCTTGGTGCTGCCATACACCTCGTCTCTCTCTGACTCCGCGCTCCTGACCGACTCTCCATGGGCCTGTTGAAATTCAACATCTCTATTCGGTCTCTCTGTGCTCTGTTGTCTATGCTGACTCCCACGTCCTCTGCGTGTGTACGAGCGACCAGTGAAACCAACGTGCTTTTCTCATGGGTCTATCATTGGTTCACCTACCTTGTAATGTCATAGACAAGCAGTGCCCCTGCCGCTCCACGGTAGTAGCTGCGAGTCACAGACCTGGGGGGAGGGCAGACAGACAGCACCGTAAACCAATCACAGAACCAGAATACAATCTGTCAACCAATGAGGGCACGGGTCAGAGGTAACGGCACCTCTGGGTAACCAATGGGAGGTCATTACCTGAAGCGCTCCTGTCCAGCTGTGTCCCAGATCTGTAGTTTAACAGTCTTACCCCCGACGTTGACCACCCTGGAACCAAACTCAACCCCGATGGTGTGGTTGGAGTCCTGCTTGACTGCACAGCCAGAGACAGACCAGGAGAGAAGCCACAACCGTCACTGTACTGTTTGTCTCCTATATATTTTATTCAAATATGTGGGTTTTTCCAGATGGCTGGTTTGTGAAAGACAACCTTGACTGAAAGGTAAAACACCTAATAGTGTGACTGCCTAGTTATTAGGCCTAAGTTGCCAAGACTTCACAGAAACATTTCCTGGTTAATTCCCAGAGTCACAATGCTGATCTATATTGTGCTGGTGCGTTGTGCTTGTTCAAAGACCAGAACAGTTAGCTTCAGAAGCCTCTTCAGAAGCCTCATCAGCATATCAGAGGGTTGGGGAGCTACGGCCTCTCCCAGGTCCAGAGATTAACACAGTCAAAGCCCTTCTCCCACACTACTGACAGCACTGGGAGTTAGAGGTCTTTATCTCATTTACACATCTCTCTCTCTCTGTGTGTGCGTGTATAGACATGTATTCTGAAAGTATTTAGACTTTTTCCACATTTTGTTGAGGGGAAAAAAACAATTTAACCCATTTTAGAATAAGACTGTAACGTAACAAAATTTGAAGTCAAGGGGTTTGAATACTTTCCAAACGGACTGTATGTATGTGCGGGTCAGTGTGCAGAGATGCACGTCACGTTTCTATATTATTCTGCATAAACAATGCATGTGGTTGTTGTTTATTTACAGGACAAGGGGGAGACCAGCATTGGCACTACTTACACTTGGTCTCAATGAACTGGTGCAGGAGGCAAGATTTCCCTGTTCCAGCACTGCCAATCACCAGGAACTTAAACAGGAAGTCTGAAATGAGAGAGAGCGGGTACAGAAATCAAAACCAGCAGCTCAAACTGCTGAGACTCATCCTTAAGTCTCCCCGTGACTGCGAGCTGCTCCCTGTCAACAGAGCTGCCAACGGTCCCAAATTACCCGGCTAATCACTACCTTCATGTGAGTGTGACCGCATGTTAACATTTATGCTAATTTGCTAAGCGACAAGCTAAAAGGAGGACGGGGTAAAAGACTTCTAAAATTAACAATGAGAGAGGTTGTGTTGTCAACCACTGACAGGTGTGACCCAGAGATTGAGTTGTATCATCCTGTCGGTCTCAGGCTGTGGAACTAACCCCGATTTACCTCAATGAAAAACCAAGCTTATCTGTTTAGTGTGGCTTGTCTCAGGGTGTACGCAAAACATAGCAACAGTGATAGTCTCAATGTTAACAGTTAAGAGGCGACTCTGAGATGCTGGCCTTCTAGGCAGAGTTCCTCTGTCCAGTGTCTGTGTTATTTTGCACATCTTAATCTTTTATTGGCCAGTCTGAGATATGGCTTTTTCTTTGCAACTCTGCCTAGAAGGCCAGCATCCCGGAGTCGCCTCTTCACTGTTGACGTTGAGACTGGTGTTTTGCGGGTACTATTTAATGAAGCTGCCAGTTGAGGACCTGTGAGGCATCTATTTCTCAAACTCGATATTCTAATGTACTTGTCCTCTTGATCAGTTGTGCACCGGGGCCTCCCACTTCTCTTTCTATTCTGGTTTGAGCCTGTTTGCTTTGTTCTATGATTGGAGTAGCACACAGCGTTGTACGAGATCTTCAGTTTCTTGGCAGTTTCTCACATGGAATAGTCTTCATTTCTCAGAACAAGAATAGACTGATGAGTTTCAGAAGAGATGTCTTATTTTCTGGCCCTTTTAAGACTGCAATCGAACCCACAAATGCTGATGCTCCAGATACTCAACTAGTCTAAAGGACAGTTTTATTGCTTCTTTAATCAGAACAACAGTTTTCAGCTGTGCTAACATAATTGCAAAAGGGTTTTCTAATGATCAATTAGCCTTTCAAAATAACAAACTTGGATTAGCTAACACAAGGTGCCATTGGAACACAGGAGTGATGGTTGCTGATAATTGGCCTCTGTACGCCTATGTAGATATACAGTTGAAGTCAGAAGATTACATACAGTTAGGTTGGAGTCATTAAAACTCATTTTTCAACCCCAACCACAAATGTCTAGTTAATAACAAACTATAGTTTTGGCAAATCGGTTAGGACATCTACTTTGTGCATGACAAGTCATTTTTCCAACAATTGTTTACAGATTATTTCACTGTATCACAATTCCAGTGGGTCAGAAGTTTACATACACTAAGCTGACTGTGCCTTTAAACAGCTTGGAAAATTACAGAAAATGGTGTCATGGCTTTAGAAGCTTCTGATAGGCGAATTGACATCATTTGAGTCAATTGGAGGTGTACCTGTGGATATATTTCAAGGCCTACCTTCAAACTCAGTGCCTCTTTGCTTGACATCATGGGAAAAAATCAAAAGAAATCCACCAAAACCCCAGAAAACAAAATTGTAGACCTCCACAAGTCTGGTTCATCCTTGGGAGCAATTTCCAAACGCCTGAAGGTACCACATTCATCTGTACAAACAATAGTACGCAAGTATAAACACCATGGGACCACGCAGCCATCATACCACTCAGGAAGGATAAGTGTTCTGCCTCCTAGAGATGAACGTACCTTGGTGCGAAAAGTGCAAATCAATGTGAAGATGGAGAAAACCGGTACAAAAGTATCTATATCCACAGTAAGACGAGTCCTATAGCGACATAACCTGAAAAGCCGCTCAGCAAGAAAGAAGCCACTGCTCCAAAACCGCCATAAAAAAGCCAGAATACGGTTTGCAACTGCACATGGGGATAAAGATCATACTTTTTGGAGAAATGTCCTCTGGTCTGATGAAACAAAAATAGAACTGTTTAGCCATAATGACCATCATTATGTTTGGAGGAAAAAGGGGGAGGCTTGCAAGCCGAAGAACACGATCCCGACCATGAAGCACGGGGTGGCAGCACCATGTTGTGGGGTGTTTTGCTGCAGGAGGGACTAGTGCACTTCACAAAATAGATGGCATCATGAGGAGAGAAAATTATGTGGATATATTGAAGCAACATCTTAAGACATTAGTTAGGAAGTTAAAGCTTTGACGCAATGGGTCTTTCAAATGGACATTGACCCCAAGCATACTTCCAAAGTTGTGGCAAAATGACAAAGTCAAGGTATTGGAATGGCCATCACAAAGCCCTGACCTCAATCCTGTAGAAAATCTGTGGGCAGAACTGAAAAAGTGTGTGCGAGCAAGGAGGCCTACAAACCCGACTCAATTACACCAGCTCTGTCAGGAGGAATGGGCTAAGATTCACCCAACTTATTGTGGGAAGCTTGTGGAAGGCTACCTGCAACGTTTGACCCAAGTTAAACAATTTAAAGGCAATGCTACCAAATATTAATTGAGTGTATGTAAACTTCTGACCCACTGGGAATGTGATGAAAGAAATCACTCTACTATTATTCTGATATTTCACATTCTTAAAATAAAGTGGTGATCCTAACTGACCTAAGAAATTTTTACTAGGACTAAATGTCAGGAATTGTGAAAAACTGAGTTTAAATGTAGTTGGCTAAGGTGTATGTAAACTTCCGACTTCAAGTGTACCATTTTTTTTTTAATCAGCCGTTTCCAGCTACAATAGTCATTTACAACACCTTCACTGCATTTCTGATCAATGACCCCAAACTTTGGGATCACTTAGAAATGTCCTTGTTTTTGAAAGAAAAGCAACATACATACGCACACACGAGGAGGAGGCGTGATGGTGCTTTGCTGGTGACACTGTCAGTGATATTATTTTTTAGAATTCAAGGCACAGCTCACCAGCATGGCTACTGTATCCCAGTATTCTGCAGCGATACGCCATCCCATCTGGTTTGCACTTAGTGGGACTATCATTTATTTTTCAACAGGACAATGACCCAACACACCTCCAGGCTGTGTAAGGGCTATTTTTTAACCAAGAATGAGAGTGATGGAGTGATGCATCAGATGACCTGGCCTCCACAATCACCCAACCTGAACCCAAATGAGATGGTTTGGGATGAGTTGGACCGCAGAGTTAAGAAAAAGCAGCCTACATGTGCTCAGCATGTCTGAACTCCTTCAAGAAAAGCATTCCAGGTGAAGCTGGTTGAGAGGCCAAGACTGTGCAAAGCTGTCATCAAGATAAAGGGTGATTACTTTGAAGAACCTAAAATATATTGTGATTTGTTTAACACTTTTTTGGTTACTACATGATCCCATGTGTTATTTCACAGTTTTGACGTCTTCACTATATTCTACGATGTAGAAAAAAATAAAAATAAAGAAAAACCCTGGAAGGAGTAGGCGTGTCCAAACGTTTGACTGGCACTGTATATTTTTTTAATGACTTTTGAGAACTAACAACCACCGAAATAACTACACAGTCAGGGAGAATCTAAAATTCCTAAAATATCTTGGCCTGGGGCCAAGTGATAGCATAAGAACACAACATAAGCCATGGATGGCAAAATATGTAGAATTGCAGGACATTAGCTATAACTGCACATTTTCTCTTAGCCCCATAACAAAGTGTGTAGAACTGTAGGAAATTAGCTTTAAAAAAAAGAAGCCACATTTGGCCTGCGGCAATTGGCCACGCCCACTATCCCTTCCCTAACTTTGCCACCGCTGCTGAAAAAGATCCTAGGGGAAACACTGAGCTGGCTACATGACAACAAGTGTATAGGAATGGAAGCAGTCTATTCAAACACTCTATGCATACCGACCGGCCCGAGTACATCTGCACAATATAGATGGGTTACACTGGGCAGCTGCAAAGTTCTGGTGATGTGTTGGACCGGGTCTGGTACTTGACCCGTCCTACACACACGGCCATCTGGCTGAGGCCCTGATGTGTGGGACAGAGAGCGGTCCAAAGACGGTCTTTGTGCTGTGACCACAGATAGGGAAATGGCCATTTGCATGCGCAGCCCAGGGTTCCACCAGGCCATACAAGGAACAATGGGGAATTGAAGCGGGAGAGGCTGGCTGTGTGTGGAAAGGGGCAGCAGTGGTATAGAGTGCAGCATCCACAAGTCTCTCTCACACACACTGGAGTGAGTCAAGCTGCAGGAGAAACAGAGGGGGCATGGCCCCTCATGGAGTTTCAAGCCTAGTTATTTCAATTACATTTCCAACTCTTGTCAGTGCCAAACTTTTCTCCTCAACTTTCTTACTGATTTGCAGATTGGATGCTATTGACCACTCTGCTGCTAGTATGCTAATCAACTTGTGCCGCTGTACCAAAGCAGTCCAGTCAAATACAGAGTCAATATGGCAACTGGAGTAAATTACTGATGAAAGGAAAGAGCAGGGGATGAGATTGATCGTTTGTTCTTCTGTGACATTTAAAACACAGTTCTCCTGCAGCCAGCTCTTCTCCAAACCATAAATCAACCACAGCCTGTATACTAGTGTGTGTGTGTTGTGTTTACTCAACCAACATAACCTTGAGGCCACATTCATAGGTAGGTACCCACTAGAGGCCTTATCACACCTTGTTTTCTGTCTCTCTCAGCAGGCACACTTATCAATGACAACCTGTCTGCGAATGTACAGGATGGAAAAAGCCTGTCTAGGAGTAGTTGAGGCATATTGCATTTACACCATAATAACAACAAGTATTTTGCTGTGTATAAGCGATAGTGAACCATGGGTAGGTTTTGGCAGGAATAAGAGCATGACCTCACACACACCTGTTCTACAGTCTGCCCTTCAGTCCACCTGCTCTGAATCAGACCCCCGTGTCACCTCTGGAGCCAAGCCATATAATCTCTTACAGTGCTGGGCTTCATCTGTGTGTGTGTGTGTGTACGAACTAAGTCAGCCTCTCACCTAACCGAGAGACTGTGTGATGTGTTTTGTGTTAAGTACAGTAGGCCCATTCCTACTGTACTTTACATGCCAAAGTGAATTAGTGAACGCAGCTTATCCTGCAGTCTGTTTTGTGTAGTCACGTGGCTCCCCTGTGTCACTGTTGTTCTGTCCTCCTTTATCCCTTCTAGTACTTATGGGGAAAAAAAGCCAATCAGGAAATCAATGAAGACTATTACAGCTGTCGTCTATATAACATTAGTGTAGAGCACTCCATTTCTAATGTTGACCTGCTGGTGTAGCATTTCAGAGAGACAGAAACAGAAGAGAGCAAGGAAAGACTAGATAATTATCGAGTGAGGGAGGACAGATGGAGCGAGACGTGTCAGCAGGGGGGTCGAGCAAGCTGCAACAGGAAAGAGGAGAGTATGCATGGTGTGCTGTAGCAAAAACCAATCCATTCACCACAGCCACACCATAAGAAAATGAATAGGCCTGGCTACAGTAAAACAACAATCAGCTGCCACTGGACACCATGTCCAAAGCATGTTCACAAAGTTCAAATGAATAATTAAGCATAAAGATTCCAAGAGAGTGGTCAAAGGAAGATAAAACTGCAATTTTTCCATTGGTGAGAATAAAAAGATTGGTTTGTTACTAACAAACCAATGTAAATGTCTTGGATTGGCCCCCATGGAAGTGTGTATGTAATGGACCAACAAACACCTAGCTTGTTTTGATTTTAAAAGATGTAGGTTACATTGTTGTTTAAAAAAAATGACATTCAGGAGATTGGATTAATGTGGTATAGAACTAACAGAATCCCCCTTCTACCTTAAGAGTCAAGCCCCCCCCCCCAAAAAAATATGTTTGTTTTGGGATTTCTACAGTTCTGAAAACCAGCCAGGCTTTTAAACCTCTTAAAAATGAGTGTTTACATGCACACAAATAATTTGATATTAAACTGATTGTCAGTAGGCAGAATACGCAATAGTAATGTAAACGCCTAACTCTGCTTATCTTAAATCGGTGTAAGGTCAAAATCAAAGTAAGCATACACCGATTAAAACACCTGGTTTTCTGAACAATCTTTCAAATTATTAGGACATAAACACCTTAATCTGTGTTCCAGCAGTGTATTTGATCGGAGCATCTGCTAGCACGAGCTGAGCGAGCCTCCCTCTTTAGCGCAAGTGAAGTGTGTTCGAAACAACTTAATGTAGGCGTTTTAGAAGTAGTTTTCACACAAACATTATACGTCCGAACTCAGAATCAAGTATGCTTCCCAAAAATAACGCGGTAGAACATTTTGATTTCCGATTTTTCTGCATTTATCAGAGTGACTTCAGATGTTTCCATGTAAAACAGAATTAGAGGGAAATCGTTCTTCTTGCAAAGCAAGTAAACGTTTTAATCGAACTAGCTACTATATTAATCTGACCAATCATGTAATTCCAGATAAGATCTCATCGGAACTGAAGAAAAATGTTACAAGCTAGTTGATGGCGATGTTGTTATCTGGCCCCTGGGGCTGTGGTGTCAATGCAACTGCATTAGATCAGGCTCTACAACCCTGTTCCTGGAGAGCTACCCTCCAGTAAGTTTTCACTTCAACCCCAGTCGTAACTAACCTGATTACGTTTATCAACCAGCTAATTATTAGAACCAGGTACACTAGATTAAGGTTTGGAGTGAAAACCTACAGGATGTTAACTCTCCAGAAATATGGTTGGCGAGCCCTATGATAGATACATGACAGGTCGTTAGCAAAAAGGCAACACTGCATAACTTGACATGTTAGTTAACCCCACCACTTCCAACTTTTAAATCGCAAGAACACATGGCTAGCTAGCTAAATCGGAAGGGGGTCGGTTAAATTAAGCCAAACGACTGCAAATAAAGCTTCTAGTGATTACTACGCTTATTACCGTAAACTAGACACCCAATTTTTTGATGGCAACATTTCAATATAAATTACTTGACCAACTTCCTCTGCGAGTCCCAACCAATACAAAGACTCCAGATTATGTGTCCCAAAGCTACTTCTTGGCCCTTTTAGGAAGCACACCACGCTTCTCTCTACCCACTCCTTCTGTCTACACGAATCAGTGTTGATTTCAAGACGCCTAATGGAAATGACGGTGCTGAATGCATCTGCAAACACAAACAAGCGTCATGACCCAAGCAGGCACAGCAGAAGTTATACACGTAACGTTAGCTAGCTCAGAGACGGAAGAGGAAGCGAGACAGCCCACTCGCTGTTTTTTCTGGTTTAATGAAAGTCAACGAACTAAGTAGACGAGCTCCAGCTGCTATTCCATTTGTGTCTATGGGAGACCCACCCCGTTAAGTAAACCGGAACTGATCATTTTTGATAAACAGCCTGAGCGAACTATCTTCATTTATCCACCATCTTTGGCTAACTAGCTAGCTAGCAGGCTAACTAAACGTACCGTATGTTTCAGACATGTCGGCCCCCGCTTTAAAAACGATGGACTTAGACGGATTTTCTTAGTTGGTGTCTTCGTACCGTATGCGAAGGATGTTGTGTTGTTTTTTCGTGTTTTCTAAAGTAGCAATTACACCTCCCTTTAGATTTCTGACTTCGCCACACCGTTTCCCTTTCCTCCTCCAACAACAGAAGCACGCACGTACGTTATGACGTGTAAATGTACACGTCATTACGTGATTTTTAAAGACATAATCCAAATATTTGGGAATTAGAATACTTCATTTAATAGGATCTCTATAGCATAATCAGAGTCGTCTCGTAAACCGGAGACTATAATGAGAGAGCATAGACAACTTTAGCCGGGGTACCAGTCTGTTTGAGTTATCATTCCACTCCTTGTCATGGTAAACAGTTTCTTTATTTTGGTGAGTAACGAAAGTATATTGAATCCAGTCTCATAACAAATGGGTCAAGAATTTTGTCTATGGACAGCAATTATTAGTAGTGATTCAGAATGCTTTGAACATTAAATAAAAACTCAAAATTCGACGACTTTGTTACTTTGTGATTTTTGGGGATAAAATGTAAAGAATGCAAAAAAAATGTAAACATATTTTTTGGGTGGTTTGACACTTTATTCAGACAGTAATGCAATTAGATGGGGAGATTAAGGCAGTAGCCTAACCTGTTTAGATGAGTAATAAAGGCTGTAGCCGAACCTAGCCTGTTATCGTTAGCAAGCCACTAGAGGAAATCATTTCTGCCTAAAGTAAGCTATAGAGATTTGAAACCATATTTGCTACCATGTCTAAGAGACAAAAACTACCCGGAAGTGAATCTTTTTTTTTTTTTTAACAAATGAGAAAAGAGGCACAATCTCACTGGTTTAAATCCAGAGTCCCATAGGGTGGCGCACAATTGGCCCAGTGTCGTCCGGGTTTGGCTGGGGTAGGCTGTCATTGTAAATAAGAATTTGTTCTTAAACTGACTTGGCTGGTTAAATAAATGTGTTTTTAAACAACTGTGGGGTCGTGCCATGTGCGATAACAGGTGTCATATTATTAGTAGGACACTTGGTATCCTACTGTAGGCAGTTGGCTGCATAGTGATTGAAACATTGTAGCTCTCAGATGCAGGGGTTAAAGTAAACATAAAAATACATCCCTGGTGCGGGACCTCCTGTATGTGGATGCACGTACTAAACATTTTTATGGGCCTAATCATGAAATGACATAGAATTGGAGCCTATTTCTTCCTATTCAAAAACGTGGTTGGCAAACCACTGTTTGACAAACCCAGTTATTCCATCCATAGATGCTGGTATAACCAAATCGTCCAATACTGTCACATTTTTCTGCTTCGGTAGGTGTCTGTCTGGGTGGAAAGGTCACTTTTGAAAGTGCCATGCTTAAATTCATAAGGATGTCTAAGATGTTATTATTTGCAAACCGCTGTTGCAAACAAGACACTGGTTTGACATTGAAGAAATATGGTAAGAATGCCTATTTCTCTGTCCATTCTTCCCTGAAACTTCTATTTCCATTATCCACCTTTCTTTTGAGACATTTTCAGGCCAACATTTTCTTTTGATTGCAAGATGTTTTTCCCCAATCAACGCACACAGAAATATGAAAACAAATGTAATAGAGACGTTGGTGATTTTATCAATGGGGGCAAACGCAAGTGTGGATTGAATCTACTATACTACATGCTGTCAAAAGTCTACATTCTGCAATTTGGGCGGAAGTAAAAGCCACCTAATTTAGTTGACAAAATTGTACATAAAACAGCGCTACCGTGCTACTATTTTCACAGTTTTATAAACTCAGCGGAAAACGTTATATTTCTCCATTGAGCGCCACTCTAATCTTGAGGGGCGTTTCATTAAAATGCGCATTCAACCTCTTGGTCCCTTCAATGTGCCGCGGTTCACACCGCTATGGAAGGACAGGACAATGATACAGGTTCCAGTCGCAGATGCTCCGATTTCATAACGAGTTGAAGTAGCTTACAGTTGAAAAGTTCACGCACTACACAATGGCCTTATACACAATAAAAGCAGTACTTTTTAATGCGTGAGATATGAGGTGTGCCGTGTGAGGGTTATAGAAGACAGTTAAATGCGTGTGTCTCACGGCCAATGCGTAAGCGTTGGCAGCTCTGCATTTAGTTGCAATAGCTGGCCACGCGATGGCAGGCATAGGTAAGGGTTTGTGCCTGAAGTATATGGAGCTAGATCTGAGAATTATTAGACCAAACATTGGCAGGCCTACGACAAGACATGAAATTCCAGTAAATATGATATGATATTAAACCTGAATTAATGATAATATTTTTGTCATAGAATAAAACTGCTCAATGTTTTCTTTAGTTTAGCTTTATTTAACTAGGCAGGTCAGTTAAGAACAAATTCTTACTTTCAATGACAGCCTAATAACTGCCTTGTTCAGGGGCAGAACAACAGATTTTTACCTTGTCAGCTCAGGGATTTGATCTAGCAACCTTTCAAACACTCTAACCATTTGGCTACCTATCTATATCTAGCTGAGAAGATATTCTCTAGTATTGTCATTATATGATCAGTCTGTATAGTGTTCCATAGGTTTGTGGTTAAGTGTGTTTATGTACTGTCTTTTAGTCTTTCTGTTGTCTTTATTTTGCCAGGAAGTCTGGTTGTGTGTTAGGAGGGGGGTTGGGTGTGTGGACTTGCAGGGGCTGGCAACAAGTTGACTATTCCCCCCTTTTGAAAAAGTTGAACAAAGCAGTGTCTTTTGAGCTCTTGATGAAGAATGCCTGCATTCTCATTCATCACCTTGCCATACTGTCTAGCGCGCACACACAGTCTTGTACAGCTAACCTTGTGGTGGGGCACAATTCAGTCCCATTCAAAATCCTTAATTCCCTAATCCCTACCCTTATGTAACGGATGTGAAACGGCTAGCTTAGTTAGCGGTGGTGCGCACTAAATAGCGTTTCAACCGGTGACGTCACTTGCTCTGAGACCTTGAAGTAGTAGTTCCCCTTGCTCTGCGGCTTTTGTGGAGCGATGGGTAACGATGCTTCGTGGGTGACTGTTGTTGATGTATGCAGAGGGTCCCTGGTTCGCACCCGGGTATTTTTTATTTTTTTATTTTACCTTTATTTTACTAGGCAAGTCAGTTAAGAACAAATTCTTATTTTCAATGACGGCTTAGGATCAGTGGGTTAACTGCCTGTTCAGGGGCAGAACGACAGATTTGTACCTTGTCAGCTCGGGGATTCAAACTTGCAACCTTTCGGTTACTAGTCCAACGCTCTAACCACTAGGCTACCCTGCCGCGAGGGGACGGTCTAAAGTTAAACTGTTACATTGATGCTGTTGACCCGGATCACTGGTTGCTGCGGAAAAGGAGGAGGTCAAAAGGGGGGTGAGTGTAACGGATGTGAAACGGCTAGCTTAGTTAGCGGTGGTGCACGCTAAATACGTTTCAATCGGTGACGTCACTTGCTCAAAGACCTTGAAGTAGTGGTTCCCCTTGCTCTGCAAGGGCTGCGGCTTTTGTGGAGCGATGGGTAACGATGCTTCGAGGGTGACTGTTGTTGATGTGTGCAAAGGGTCCCTGGTTCGGGCCCGGGTATGGGCGAGGGGACAGTCTAAAGTTATACTGTTACACTTACCCTAACCTTAAACCTAACCCTAATGCTAACCTTATGCTAACCTTAACTCAAAAACCTAACCTTAACCCTAACCCTAAACCTGACCTTAGCTCCTAACCCTTAGGTTCAGTGTGTCAAATCGGAGGGCCTGTTGTCCGGACCTCTGGCAGTCTCTATGGGGGTGCCACAGGGTTCAATCCTTGGGCCGACTCTTTTCTCTGTATACATCAATGATGTCGCTCTTGCTGCTGGTGATTCTCTGATCTATCTCTACGCAGACGACACCATTCTGTATACTTCTGGCCCTTCTTTGGACACTGTGTTAACTAACCTCCAGACGAGCTTCAATGCCATACAACTCCTCTTCCATGGCCTCCAACTACTCTTAAATGCAAGCAAAACTAATTGCATGCTCTTCAACCGATCGCTGCCCACACCTACCCACCCGTCCAGCATCACTACTCTGGACGGTTCTGATATCTAGGTGTCTGGTTAGATTGTAAACTCTCCTTCCAGACTCACATTAAGCATCTCCAATCCAAGATTAAATCTAGAATTGGCTTCCTATTTCGCAACAAAGCATCCTTCACTCATGCTGCCAAACATACCCTCGTAAAACGGACTCTCCTACAGACCCTTGACTTCAGCGATGTCATTTACAAAATTGCCACCAACACTCTACTCAGCAAATTGGATGCAGTCTATTACAGTGCCATCCGTTTTGTCACCAAAACCCCATGTACTACCCACCACTGCGACCTATATGCTCTCATTGGCTGGCCCTCGCTTCATATCCGTCGCCAAACCCACTAGCTCCAGGTCATCTCTAAGTCATTGCTAGGTAAAGCTCCTCCTTATCTCAGCTCACTGGTCACCATAGCAGCACCCATCCGCAGCACGCGCTCCAGCAGGTATATTTCATTGGTCAGCCCCAAAGCCAATTCCTCCTTCGGCCGCCTTTCCTTCCAGTTCTCTGCTGCCAATGACTGGAACGAACAGTTACTAGTCCAACACTCTAACCACTAGGCTACCCTGCCGCCCCATTTTGCTACTTTGCACCCCAGTACCGCTACTTGCACACTCATCTTCTGCACATCTATCACCCCAGTGTTTAATTTGCCATACTGTAATAATTTCGCCACTATGGCCTATTCATTGCCCCCCTTATCCTACCTCATTTGCACACATTGTGTAGTCTTTCTCTATTGTATTATTGACTGTATGTTTGTTTATTCCATGTGTAACTCTGTGTTGTTGTTTGTGTCGCACTTGTGTCGCTTTATCTTGGCCATGTCGCAGTTGAAAATGAGAAGTTGTTCTCAACTAGCCTACCTGGTTAAATAAAGTTGAAAAAATATAGATATATTTATACAGTGGGGCAAAAAAGTATTTAGTCAGCCACCAATTGTGCAAGTTCTCCCACTTAAAAATATGAGAGAGGCCTGTAATTTTCATCATAGGTACACTTCAACTATGACAGACAAAATGAGAAGAAAAAAATCCAGAAAATATTTATAAATAAAATATTTATAAATTAAATATAAATATTTATTTGCAAATTATGGTGGTCCCCACAAGAATAGTTAAACACGTCCACACACACACACACACACACACACACACACACACACACACACACACACACACACACACACACACACACACATTCAAAGCACAGAATGGAGGGGAGGACCGCCCGAGGACAACAGGTGATAAATGACAGAGCCCTCCACAACCACTATTTCCCCTGGTTCCTCCCTGTCTTTGTTCTGCGCTGTCAGATTCCCCCTCAGCCTCCCCGGCCCTGTTTAAAAGACCACTTCACTGACATTAAAGAGAGAAGGAAGCGCAAGGCACAACGTCGTGTGGGGGCACGGATGTTTTCTTAAGGTGGTCTCTACCCGACTGCACACTTTCTGAGGTGTGGGAGGGGGGGTGAGAAAAAAAATCATGTTTTTTTCTTCTGTGGAAAAACCTCTGGAGCTCTACTGCACACCCTGTCTCTTATCTTCTCTCCCCTCTCCCTGTTCTCCTATCTCAGTGCTGTCTCCAGGGCCCGGATTAAGAAATCACAGGTTTCCTGACCATTTAAAACAATGTTGTTGTTTTTTTAAATGTTCTGAGAATGAAAGTGAAAATGTAGCATGTTCTGGGAATTTAAATGGTTAGGTTGCAGGAATGTTTTGAGAACATTTGACTTTAAACCTGGAAGGTTTTATTAACGTTCTGAGAAAGTCATTTATTTGATCATAGATTATTTGGAGGTAATTAAATAATGTTCTGAGAACATGTTTCAGTAAGACTTTTAATTATATCGCTAGCTTAGTTTAACTGTTTTGTAACTCCAAGCACAGGTACAACACATTTACATTAATTTGCTGAAGCATTAATCACACAAACACACATTTTTTTAATTTATTGTGGCACAGCATTAGTGAGATTCAAACCTTTGCTCTTCTGTCCTCTATCCATGGAATTAGTCCACTGCACCACCAGGATGGAGCTAGCATGCAAGGTTTTTTTGTACTCATACAAACTGTTGATCTATTCAGACACCATTTCAAAGTAAACAAGCACTCATTAAGATCAGGTGGGTCCAATACACCTGAACACACTTTACAAGATAGAGAATAGCAAGAGTTTTGTTGCCGCTGAGAACAAAATGTGTTTTTAAAATATTTTTTTGATATGTTTTTCAATAACATTCTTAGAACGTTCTTTGAACATTACTCATGTTTTCTTGTGTTTAAAAAAAAATGGAAAGTCATCTTAATGTTTTGAGAATAGAACCACGAGGAAACCTGCAGAAAACGTTATGCTGAAGTACTGAAATTCCCACAGAAATACGTTGTTCCTTCATGTTCTCTGAACGTTCTGAGAACACAGTACCGGTGCTTGGGTAAAATCACAGTGAAAGCCAAGCTAAGCCAATAAGAAAGCCATATTACAACCTTGTGATATTTGCTTTGTTTGCTCTATAACCCATTAGTTCATACGCCCCCGTGATATACAGTAAGGCCATGACAACAAAAAGGCGACAGTCACACAGTGGCAGAATATGCTTAGTTTAGTACTCTGAAAACAAACAGATAACAAAAACAATTTAGTCCAATCAGTGTTGCTAAATATCATGTGGCTGTCCATGATACTGATTTCTGTCTTTGCGTGTGTGAGTGTGTGTGTGCGTTAAACTTCAATCGTCTCAGGCCAGTAGCACAATATATTAATTTATGGTTAGATCAGAATCGCCGTCATAATCGTTGGCCAGTACGGAGAATTAAGTCAAAACCATAAGTCCAAATCCCCATCTCCATCCATGGTTTAGGAAAGGGACGGTTTAGCAAGCTAGCTACTGCAGGACATCAACACAAGTACATCAGAAACAGACACGTGGGTCTGACAATGATGATGTTTTACGTAGGATGTGATTTGATTGTGTGAAGCCAAATCCAAACTGGCCTCCTTTGGGGGGTGTTTTGAGCGCCAGGACAACCCACAGTTGAGCTCAGCTCAACACTGATTATCTATTTATTGGGAGGCCAAATGCTTGCTGGCATCAATCATTTAAATTCTACAGCGGCAACATGTCATTCTCTTCTGTTCCAGACAGCATCAGATACATGGGCTACACATACTGAGACAGCGGTGCACTGTTTCCCTCGCTCAGATGATTTCTCCAGTGAGATTCAGCCACATGCGAATTGATGTAAAATTATGAAAACACAGAGAGGCGAAAGATGAATGATTTTATAATTGTTTATTTTATTGGTCAAACATTTGGGGAAGCCTGGCTTCGCATGGCATCCATGAATACACGCCACTGTGAAAACACAACTTTAAATAGGACCATGAGGAAACCTGTAGGAAGTGTTATGCTGAAGTATTGAAATTCTCACAGAAGAACATTGTCTCTTAACATTCGAAGAAACATTCGAGAACATTACTTTAAATAGAAACACGAGGAAACCTGGTGGAAATGTTTCGCTAAAGTATGTAAATTCCTACAGGAGAACGTTGTTTCTTAATGTTCTCTGAACTATGAGAACATTCCCAATTGTCAAACCAGTTGGAGAACATTCATAGAACATTACCAAAAATTACATAAAATGTAACCATGTTTGAAATTGTAGGAAACGTTCTGTTAAAGTAATGAAATACCAAAATAATGTTATTTTGAGAAGTTCCTTAAATGTGCTGAGAATGTTCCAAAGCCAAGCAACTATCCTGCACCATTCCCAAAATGTTGTGGGAAGGCTGTATGCAAAATAACCATAGGACGACGACGCTCTCACCAAGCTCTAAGAAACATATGGTTCTCAGAACATTATGTGATAGCTGGGTATGGTTCTCAGAACATTGTGTGCTAGCTGGGTATAGTTCTCAGAACATTATGTGCTAGCTGGGTATGGTTCTCAGAACATTATGTGCTAGCTGAAAGGCCCCCTTCAGGCTCAGACAATCACACAAGATCCATGGTGTTAACAACAATGAGTCATTTTCCACTGTAGAACCACAGTGAATCACCCCAGGTGAGCTTCACAGAGTACTTGGCAGACATGGTTATAAACAACAAGGTATACATTTCATTAGTCATCCCAGCAACACAGTGAAACACCTGCTGTTTATAGAGAGACAAAGTGGTGGTGGAATAAATATCTGTGATATGTGCTTTGTATATGTACACACATTGTACATATTGTGTGTACTCTATATTGAAAGCATTGTCAAAGCTCTGAGCTCTGGAGGCAGTGTGGAAAGGAATAGAAGGACTCAAATCAAACCTATTTTCTGTCAGAGTAGTGAGTGGAGACACCATTAGGGGTGAGAGAATAGAGCTGCTCTGAGTTGCTCTGATGGGGTGTATTTACCAAGCCTTCTGCTTGTGTAACACTGCGGGTCAGTGTGGCGCCTATCTACTCCACTAGCTTCATCCATGGAGGAGGCCACGGAGGAGCATAGAAATGCGAGGAGAGGAAAAGGACACCTTGGCAGAGACAAACATCTTTGAAGAAGAAATGTCGCAAAATGAAGAGCGTGCATTCCGTGGGTCACTGTAAATTGGAGCGTCAAACTTAAAGCCCGTATTTGGAATATACTGTGAATCTGCTGTCATCCATTTCTAGTTCCATTTTTCTATACGCCTACCATTTCACCACTGAGGGGTTACAACTTGAAAGGCCTTGGGCCTTAGCGTCCACGTCACCTCTCTTTCTTATGTACAGAGCTTATCACCGCTTTATAAAGGTCTCCTTTAGAAAATAGATTCCTTATCGCCTTTATCTCAATAAGACTTCCTGTTTAAATAAAGGTGTAATAAAAGATTATAGGTGGTTTATGCTTGAAGTCTGTGGCAGGAAGCTCTGCACTGCCAGAGCTGCACGTGGGACCCTGCTGTAGCAACATGATCAGAATAGGTAGGGTTCTGGTTATGCCTCCATACTGATACCCCCCATTGATGCTTACATTTTTTATTTTACCTTTATTTAACTAGGCAAGTCAGTTAAGAACAAATTCTTATTTTCAATGACGGACTAGGAACAGTGGGTTAACTGCCTTGTTCAGGGGCAGAACGACAGATTTGTACCTTGTCAGCTCGGGGATTTCAACTTGCAACCTTTCGGTTACTAGTCCAACGCTAGAACCACTAGGCTACCCTGCCGCCCCAAGAGAGTTCGCACAAGAGAGTCTGGCTTTTGATTAGAGGGCCTGGCACCTGGTTTGAGAAGGTTGTTTTTGGTTGGATACGCTGCTATCTGGCATCTGATTGGAGAAGCTGGTTTGAGAAACTAGCTTCTACTTTGAGAATCTGACTTTTGGAGAGAAGGTCACCTTCTAAAAGTAGAATTTCGGTAGTCACAACAGGGAGAAACTATGCTGTTGATGCAAGGGTTCCAAAATAGGACCGAGGCACCGGAACCTACCCGGAGATCTATTGTATTTAAACAGGAAAAGCCATGTTTATTTTGCCAAATTTGAATAATCTGGACTTTAATCTATTCCTTAGATTTTTCTATTGGATCCTTTTATGTGTTTCGGGGGGCTGTTAATGGTCCACTGAAGAGCACTTCTTTATAGATGATAATCCACTGAATATGTAGACTTGTGTTTAAATGGAAAATAACAATACTACAAGAAGAAAGGATAAATGTGTCACGTCCTGACCTTAGTTATCTTTGTTTTCTTTATTATTTGGTTAGGTCAGGGTGTGACAAGGGTGGTTTGTGTAGTTTTTTGATTGGCAGCCCCAATCATTTTAGATTTTTTATGTGTGGGGCACATGAGGAGATTGCATGAGTCAGGTCGGAGACCTGAGCCAACTCCTCGTGCTTACTGTGGGGAGCGTGTTACTGGTCAGGCACCTTGTTATGCGGTGGAGCGCACAGTGTCTCCAGTGCGCTATTCTAGCCTGGTGCGCTCTATTCCAGCTCCTCGCATTGCCCGGGCTAGAATGGGCATCCAGCCAGGAAGGAGGGTGCCGGCTCAGCGCTCCTGGTCTCCAGTGTACCTCCTTGGACCAGGATATCCTGTGCCGGCTTTGCGTACTGTGTCTCTGGTGAGTCTACACAGCCCAGTACGTCCTGTGCCAGCGCCCTGTAAACATCCAGCCAGGTCGGGTTGTGTCAGCTCTACACTCCAGACCTCCAGTACACCTCCACAGTCCAGTACACCCTGTTCCTGCTCCTCACCCTCGCCCTGAGGTGCGTGTCCCCAGCCCGGTACCACCAGTGCTGGCACCACGCACCAGGCCTACAGTGCGCTTCGGCAGTCCAGAGCGTCCGGCGACAGTACTCAGTCCAGAGCGTCCGGCGACAGTACTCAGTCCAGAGCATCCGGCGACAGTTCACAGACCGGAACCTCCAGCGACGGTCCCCAGTCCGGGGTCTCCAGTGACGGTCCCCAGTCCAGAACATATGGCGGTGATACACACAGCGAGGGTCCCCAGCCTGGGGCCTACAGCGAGGATCCGCAGTCCAGAGCCTCCGACGATGATCGTGATACAAAAGCGGACTCAGAGTAAAGAAGGGGGAGGGGTCGCCCAGAACCAAAGCCGCCACCAAGGTTAGATGCCCACCCAGACCCACCCATATAGGTTTAGGTTTGCGGCCGGGAGTCCGCACCTTTTTCTGGGGGGGTACTGTCACGCCCTGAACCGTGAAGCTAGTCATATAGCTTCACGGTTCGTTTGGTTGTTTTGTATAGTTTTGTTCAGTGCTCGTTCTTCTCATGAAAAGAGTTATGTACTCTTATCACGCTGTGCCTTGGTCTCCTCACTATGACGACTGTGACAACATGAGGCATCGTAATTTACAATGTAAACAACAAGTGTTGTTGCGGTCTCTCGGTCTCACCCGGAGTTCCTGCTTTCCCTTCTGGTTCAGTAAGCCCAGTGATCCTAGGCCATGGCCGGCAATGGGTCCAAGGGGGCATTGATGTGATGGTTAAGGTGGCACCATAGGACAGTAGTGTGAAGGGTACAAAGGGGTGAAGACAACACACAAACCAAATGGCAAATTTGATAGAGTAAGTGTACCTCAATAGCCCACGTAACCATGATGCCCACGTCCATCTTTTGGATTCAAACAAAAAGAACAAGAACAAACATTTTCCGGTGTTGAGGCGACCCTCCGCTGAACACATATTTCAAATAGATTTAGTACCTTCTCGGATAAGTGATCATACTTTATGTAAAATTAAGCGATGAATGTGCTAATATATGTACATGATAGCATATTTCACGGGCATTAAATAATTACTATTTCTTGCCAATTGAAAATATGGGTTTTTCATGCTAGGAGTCACCCCCTGAGTCAATATCTGTTAGAATGACCTTTTGCAGCGATTCCAGCTGTGAGTCTTTTTGGGTAAGTCTTTAAGAGCTTTGCACACCAGGATTGTTCAATATTTGCACTTTATTCTTTTTTTATATCCTTCAAGCTCTGTCAAGTTGGTTGTTGATCATTGCAAGACAGCCATTTTCAAGTCTTGTCATAGATTTTCAAGCTGATTTAATTCAAAACTGTAACTTGGCCACTCAGAAGCATTCAATGTCATCTTGGTAAGCAACTACAGTGTATATTTGGCCTTGTTTTAGGTTATTGTCCTGCTGAAAGGTGAGTTTGTCTCCCAGTGTCTGTTGGAAAGCAGACTGAACCAGGTTTTCTTCTAGGACTTTGCCTGTGCTTAGCTCTATTCCATTTATTTTTTATCCCCCCAAAAAACCTAGTCCATGACAATGACAAGCATACCCATAACATGATGCAGCCACCACCCTGCTTGAAAATATGAAGAATGGTACTCAGGGATGTGTTGAATTTGCCCCAAATATAACACTTTATATTCAGGACAAAAAGTTAATTTCTTTGCCACATTTTTTTTTCAGTTTTACTTTTAGTGCCTTATTGCAAACAGGATGCATGTTTTGGAATATTTTCATTCTGTACAGGCTTTTATTCTGCCATTTAGGTTAGTATTTTGGAGTTACCACAATGTTGTTGAGCCATCCTCAGTTGTCTCCTATCACAACCATTAAACACTAACTGTTTAAAAGTAACCCATGAACTCACAATGAAATCCCTGATCTGTTTCCATTCTTTTCGGCAACTGAGTTAGGAACGACGCCTGTATCGTTGTAGTGACTGGGTGTATTGATACACCATCCCAAAGTGTAATTTAGAACTTCACCATGCTCATGTAACAGTACTCTTCTTGCGTTGTGTACAATCAGTCATCGACACGGAACTCCAACATGTAGCACCAGTCAAGTAGATTTATTCTGATAGGAACGGCACAAAATTGCACGTCATGCAATGCACGTCTCACCATCCAACTCTGCACTCACGCACTGTACAAAATATATGAACCCCCCCCACCAGACACAGTAAGTTGCTAGCTAGTACTGGCGGGAATTCTTTACAACAAAATGCACAACAAATATTCTCCAAAAACCGCTGCATCTTATGTGTGATGTTCGAATAACATTTACAAAAAATTTTAGTATAAAAATCACTTTTGATGTACAGTGCTTTGTAACCAACAACTTACCGCTGGTTTGGTGCTTGTTCACTGGGACGATTCTAACTGGAACATCCCCCCTCGTAAGCAAGCTACGCAAACCAGCCAATAAGATGCCATGTTGAGTAGGTGAAGGCAAGACAAACTCAAACCAAAAACCCATTGGCTTAACAATAAAGTGTCAAAGGGAATAACCAATATAACCCTGTCACACTCAAAGCTATATATATATATTTTTTTTACTCATCTACCAATAGGTGCCCTTATTTGCGAGGCATCAGAACACCTCCCTCTTCTTTGTGGTTGAATCTGTGTTTGAAATTCACAGCTCGACTCTACAGATAATTGTATGTGTGGGGTACAGAGTTGATAGTCATTAAAAAAAACATGTTAAACACTATTATTGCACAAGTCCATGCAACTTATTATGTGACTTGTTAAGCACATTTTTACTCCTGAATTTATTTAGGCTTGCCATAACCAAGGGGTTGAATACTTATTGACTCAAGACATTTCAGCTTTTCATTTTTAATAAAAACATAATTCCACTTTGACATGATGGTGTGTGTGTGTGTGTGTGTGTGTGTGTGTGTGTGTGTGTGTGTGTGTGTGTGTGTGTGTGTGTGTGTGTAGGCCAGTGACACACATTCCCAATATATATCCATTTTAAATTCAGGCTGGAACACAACAAAATGTAGACAAAGTCAAGGGTTGTGAATACTTTTTGAAGGCACCGTTATGCTCCTATTAAGCCCCGGTTTGCATTGAAACTCATGGGATAGTGTGTTGATATCCCTAATATTCAATGAACCTGAGCATAAATGTTTTTTTGTTGTTGTTGATTTTAAGTTGATTAAAACACACAAAAACTACAGTTGTGCATATTAGGCAGGTAGCCATGATGCCTTTAACAACATTAGAAACCATTTGGAACAATTAGAAACTTCTGAACTCTCGCCAAGACGTTTGGAGTGGACAGGTAGTCATTGATGCAGATCGAGAATAATTAGATCAGGGATGAAGGATATCAGGGATAGAAGACCTTCAAGTGGTGGACAAAAAATGTAAACAAACGAGAGAAAAGAAGATGACTATTGGACACCCATGGACTATTTGGAACACCCATGGTCCGTTCAAGTACACATTCAGTACCCGTTAAGTCTAGTCTGGACTTTTCACATATTTTATCAAATGTTTGGATGTCTTACATTTTTTTTAAAAACGTCACGAGAGATTCATCTTCCATTTTATCTCCACTTTTCTTACAAGAGAGTACGGCAGTATATGTTAGTAATATCTCAAAAAGTTGTTGTTCTCTATTGCTAACCAACAATTCAAGACATTTTAAAGTGGAACTGCATCCGCTGGTTTCGTTTTTTGCCTTGCTCCTCAAGAAATGCTGGCAGCCATGATAGAAGCCAAACATGAGTTGGTTTTGGGGGTGTGGTTTAATGAGGGTGTTTCTTGAGGAGTTCTTAGCCACCACCAAGACAAACTGACCTTGCCAGCAGCTGCTTCCCCAAACTCAATCATGACAACAACAAAAAAACTCTTGCAAGTTGAGTTCAATAACTACAGGCAGATGTATGGTGAGATGCCGGAGGAAGCTTTGAATAGGTCAGTAGCCTACAGAGTTATGACAAGAATGCAATTGCAGCATTTATGTAGATTTTCTAAAGTACGTGTTTCGATAACTTTCAAATGTAGTAACTGGTCCATGAAGAATAATCAATAATCAACCCTTTACATAATGCCAAAGAAGCAGTGTCCCGTATACAACAGGAGTTCCCTGATCCTGGTGCAGAATACACAGGGTTTTTCTCTCCCAATATTGACTTATACCATACAATTCAACAATTCAAGGTAAACGTTGTGTCTCGTAAAATTTGAATGCAGAGAGTGCCAGGTCTCTCTCAGTCTGGATTTGTAACTGTGAACACGTACACACATAGTCACTGTTCTATTACCAATGGCGGTTGGGATAGGTCATATCCGACACACAAACAGGTACTAGATTGAACAGGTCAGATAAAGCCTACCCAATTATGGTCTCCAGTCCGTCTGTGGAAATAGGCAGAGTTGAAGCAGAGTTCATCAGTGACATATGTAATGAAAAGGGTGTTTGCTATTACTGGACATGTGCGCTGTACTGTATTATTAGTAATCACCTCCTTGTGGATGTGTTGGGTGGATGGGTTGAGTGGATGTGTTGAGTGGATGGGTTGAGTGGATGGGTTGAGTGGATGTGTTGAGTGGATGGGTTGAGTGGATGGGTTGAGTGGATGTGTTGAGTGGATGGGTTGAGTGGATGTGTTGAGTGGATGTGTTGAGTGGATGGGTTGAGTGGATGGGTTGAGTGGATGGGTTGAGTGGATGTTTTGAGTGGATGTGTTGAGTGGATGGGTTGAGTGGATGTGTTGAGTGGATGGGTGGATGTGGATGGATGTGTTGAGTGGATGGGTTGAGTGGATGTGTTGAGTGGATGTGTTGAGTGGATGTGTTGAGTGGATGGGTTGAGTGGATGGGTTGAGTGGATGGGTTGAGTGGATGGGTTGAGTGCCCGGTCTCTCCGCATCTCATGCATCTGTGAACACGTACACACACTGTTCTATTACCAGTGGAAGTTCGGGATCGGTGACATCTGACACAAACATATGCTAATGTTGACGTTTGAACAGAGCTACCTAAAAACCTACCTAATTCTGTTCTCGCCGTCGGCCACCGTTGGGGAGCAGGCAAGAGGCGAGGCTGGAGGTGAGGTCTTTGCCAGAGCCCCGTTGATGTACATAGCAGCGTAGGTCAGCTCCTGGCCACTCACCAAAGATACTGGGCCGTTGCACACGCACAACACAGATTACGTTATCAGTGGTGGTTATCATTAGCCTGGTGGAACCAAGCTGAACGCCGCATTCACCTTTCTAATTCACTTCGATCAGGCAGGTTCCACCAGGCTAGGTTATGCTCTAGACATTATATGCATCTAAGAAGTAGAAAGAATAAGCAACAAATAATGTCCGTTTGCATAAATTGTTTCACAATTGGGTCCTCAAAGGTATCAAAGTAACAAAGTGGTTTACCTTCCGTGTTTGTACAAATGATGAGCTTGAGAAAACTGTTGCTGTTGACAGGGGACGGTCGCTGGCCGGACACTTCCCGACACATGGCTGACTGTTCCATTCATAGGAATGCTCACAGCGAGGGCTTGTCTGCATGATGCTAATAAGGACCCCCCTTACTGGTCTTTTCTATGCTGCATGTTCGGACAGCTCTCGAACAATTGCAGCAGGCAATCTTATCGACCGGGAGAGTCTGTGACAGGGTGATATAATAAACAGCCAGTGTTTTTCTACTGCACTTCACAACCAACATGACTCTGCTAGTTGTATCTGCTTGGCTAGGGAATTAGCCTACTAGTTTATCAAGCAGGTTTTTTCTAAATACAACTTTTCACAAAACACCTGTCATTGTTGATGAAGCCGTCTGTGTCATCATGAGGGCCTGTTCTTGACATAGGATTCGAGGGAGACTGGCGACAATGGGGGAGGTGTCACGAGGGTAGTTATGTCGCATTGCGCAGTTTGATTCGGAGGTCTTGCCTGGCAAGCTGTGAAAATAGCAAGTGAACAGTGAATAAAATGATTTTTTGGAGGTCGCTAAACCATTGCAATCACATCGCTGGATATGTTATGATGCCCACCTTTGCTCCTTCTGGTAGGTCCCGGAATCCATTCATGACCAGGAGATCAGTCTGGCCCCCAACTGTGTACTTTGTCTAAAATAAAAAACACGGTCAACAACTATCATCATACCTCAAATATAAACATAGCTCGAGAAAGAACGTAATCTTGTTTGGAAGGTAATTCTATGCTTTATAGATGTAGACTGACTGCCTCCAGATTGGATTAGATTCAGGCCGGTGACGCCCCTACACTCTGCAACCAACTGTGACATGTTTTGCTATGGACCTGGGTTGGTTTGAGTTTGTTGCTGCTAGTTAGAACACTGGTGTAGTCAGACATGAGTTAGCTAGTACCACCATAGCTGCATCCAATATTAATTTGTGCCCTAAACATGGCTAATGTGGCTAATGTGACTGTTTTATCTAAATTACTCTAACTTAGAGTGACATGGAAATACGATGACATTGCTAAAGTAGGCAAATAATTATACTGAACAAAAATATCAATGCAACATGCAACAATTTCAAAGATTTTACTGAGTTACTTCATAGAAGGAAATCAGTCATTTGCAATACATTCAATAGGGCCTAATCTATGTATTTCACATGACTGGACAGGGGAGAGGCTATGGGAGGGCCTGAGAGGGCATAGGCCCACCCACTTGGAAGGCCCAGCCAATCAGAATGAGGTTTTTCCCCACAAAAGGGCTTTTTACAGAAAGAAATACTCCTCAGCACTCCTCCTCCCCAGATGATCCTGCAGGTGAAGAAGCCAGATGTGGAGGTCCTGGGCTGGCGGGGTTACACATGGTCTGCGGTTGTGAGGCTGGTTGGATGTACTGCCAAATTCGAAAAAAAGACATTGGAGGTGGCAAATGGTAGAGAAATTAACATACAATTCTCTGGCAACAGCTCTGTTGGACATTCCTGCAGTCAACATTCCAATTGCACACTCCCTCAAAACTTGAGACATCTGTGTGACAAAACTGCATATTTTAGAGTGGTCTTTAATTGTCCCCTGCACAAGGTGCAGCTGTGTAATGATCATGCTGTTTAATCAGTTTCATGATATGCCACACCTGTCCAGGTGGATAGATTATCTTGGCAAAGGAGAAATGCTCACTAACAGGGATGTAACAAATATTTGTGCATAAATATTGAGAGAAATAATATGTTTGTGCATATGGAACATTTCTGGGATCTTTTGTTTCAGCTCATGAAAAATGGGACCAACACTTTACGTGTTGCGTTTATATTTTTGTTCAGTATAGTAGGAAACAACTTTACCATATTAGGATGTCGTAAAAATTTGGCAATGTTTTTTTCTTTTAATTATTATATATATATATTTTAAGTAGATCAGCTTTAATATTGTAGATATATTGTAGCTTCCATCAATGTAATTGTCTGCATCCCTTCCAATCCCCCATATATTTTTTGCAAATATATGTATATATGTATAAACTACTGTTGAAAAGTTTTGGGTCACTTAGAAATGTATTTGTTTTTGAAAGAAAGCAAATAATTTTGTCCATTAAAATAATTGTTAATGTTGTAAATGACTATTGTAGCTGGAAACAGCTGATTTTTAATGGAATATCTACATAGGTGTACAGAGGCCGATTATCAGCAACTACCACTCCTGTGTTCCAATGGCACATTGTGTTAGCTAATCCAAGTTTATCATTTTAAAAGGCTAATAGATCATTAGAAAACCACTTTTCAATTATGTTATCACAGCTGAAAATTGTTGTTCTGATTAAAGAAGCAATAAAACTTGCCTTCTTTAGACTAGTTGAGTATCTGGAGTATCTGGAGCATCAGCATTTGTGGGTTCGATTACATGCCATAAATGGCCAGAAACAAAGAACTTTCTTCTGAAACTCATCAGTCTATTCTTGTTCTGAGAAATGAAGGCTATTCCATGTGAGAAATTGCCAAGAAACTGGAGATCTCGTAAAATGCTGTGTATTACTCCCTTCACAGAACAGTGCAAACTGGCTCTAACCAGAATAGAAAGAGGAGTGGGAGGCCCCAGTGCACAACTGAGCAAGAGGACAAGTACATTAGTGTGTCTAGTTTGAGAAACAGAGTCCTCAACTGGCAGTTTCATTACATAGTACCTGCAAAACACCAGTCTCAACTCAATGTCAACAGTGAAGAGGTGCTGGCCTTCTAGGCAGAGTTGCAAAGAAAAAGTCGTATCTCAGACTGGCCAATAAAAAGAAAAGATTATGCCTAGAATGCCAGCATCCCGAAGTCGCCTCTTCACTGTTGACGTTGAGACTGGTGTTTTGGGTTAGGTTAAATGCGGAAGACACTTTTCAGTTAAAGGCATTCAGTTGTACAACTGACTAGGTATCCCCCCTT